>NC_031774.1:2842943-2952868 GCF_001522545.3 Parus major | reverse complement strand
GGCACGGGTGTTCCCTCAGTGCCGGCCGGGCGGGATCTGCACGGGTGTTCCGCTGCTGAGGGCCGGGCGGGATCGGCACGGGTGTTCCCTCAGCGCCGGCCGGGCGGGATCGGCACGGGTGTTCCCTCAGCGCCGGCCGGGCGGGATCGGCACGGGTGTCCCCGCAGCGCCGGGCGGGCGAGCTCGGCACGGGTGTTCCCTCAGCGCCGGCCGGGCGAGCCCTGAGTGCCCGCCCATGTACCGGGACGTCATTCCTCCGGACTGTGCGATGCCCGTGTCCTGAGGGGAATTCCAGTAGAAAATGTCCTCTCCGGCTTTTTTCCCCTCGTCCTTCAGCGTGACTGAGGACTGTTGACGTGCTAAAAACACCACGCTGTGAGGGCAGATCTGTGCACCCGGAGTGCCCCTGGAGATGGGATGTGTACATGGGTTAGATATGTAAATAATGTTAAATATACGTACATATACATACTCATACAGAGAGAAATGTTGTCTGCCCAGACTTCAGCAAGGTTTTTGGCACTGCGCAGAAAAGCCGGTGTCCACAAAGGAGACAGAAGAATCCTGCAACTTCATTCAAATAAAGGAAGAGAGACCCCAGTAGGCCATTCAGTCCACTGGATCTCTCTCCATTTATTCGGGTAAAGTTGTGGGACTCCTCTGTGTCCTTTGTGGACACTGGCTTTTCACAGCGTGGTTTTCTGCACGACTCTGTCTCCCGTGACATCCTTGTGTGTTAGCTCAGGAAATACGGGCTAGAGGAATGAGAGTGAAGCGGATCAAGAACCAGCAGAAGGGCAGAGCTGAGAGGATTGTGATCAGTGGAGCAGAATCCAGTTGGAGGCCTGTACTCAGGGGCATTCCCCAGGGATCAGTTCTGGCTCCAGACAGCAGCCTGTTTATCAATGGCCTGCATCAAGGGGTGGAATGCACCCTAAGCAAGTTTGCTGATACAAAACTGGGGAGTGGCTGATGCACCTGAGGGCTGTGCTCCCCTCCAGGGGGACCTTAACAGGCTGCAGAGCTGGGCAGAGAGAAGCCCAATGAAGCAAGTGTAGGGGTCTGGAGCATCTGTCATGAGGAAAGACACTGGGAGCTGGGCCTGTGAGGTCTAGGGAAGACTGAGAGGTGATTTCATCAATGCATGTAAAAATGCAGGTGTGAGGAGGGTGGTGCCAGATTTTTCAGTGGTGGCCAGTGACCAGACAAGGACCAATGGCCATAAACTAAACCACAGAAGGTTCCACCTCAACATGAGGAAGAACTTCTTTGTGTTAAGGGTGGCAGAGCACTGCAACAGATTGCTCAGGGAAGTCTTGGAGTCTCCTTCTGGAGACATTCAAAAGCCACTTGGACAAGTTCCTATGTAACCTATTCTAGGTGATCCTGTTTCAAAACACTTTTTTTTTCCCACCCATTATTCAGATGTTATTAAAAACAGGGTCCCAACAGTCCAGAAACACACATTTCTGTGTTTACATTAATGTTAATGCATGTTTTTTACCTTAATGTTTAACTGTTGTGTGACAAATTTTCAGTAACTTTCTCGTAGTGATAGAGTTTAAATAAGTTAATTTCTGTTAAGTTTGATTTCTGTTTAGTTTCAGTAATGCTAACTTTAAGGGTTGGTTTGGGGGTTTTTTGTTTGGTTGGTTTTTTTTGTTGCTGTTGTTGTTTTCACCCACTACTCAGATTTTATTAAAAACAGGCTCCCAACAGTATAGAAACACACTTTGCTGCAGTATCCCAGATTATCAATTATACATGTTATAATGGTTACAATAATATGGATTATAATTATAATGGTTACAATTATATTATGGATTTAGACTGGATGATCCCCAGTTGTCCCTTCCAACCTCAGCTATTCTGTGATTCTATGATTATTATGCTTTATGTTATGCATTATATATTATAATATTGTATTATATAATAAATAATGATATAAAAATAATATAAAATATATAATAATATATTGTGGAAAGTATATATATATTATGTATACTAAATACATTTTAATATTTATCTATATATATTCATATAATTATTGTTCTGCCTGTGTGAAATGTGAGACATGCTTTATATTTCCTGTTTGGCACCAGTTTAATCTCTTTGCCGGGCTAATGTATTGAATTTACCATCTGTATTAAATCACTGCAAGTACAACCATGACATACTTACTGTGTGAGTTTCTTCTGAAAAAGAGTAGGAGACTACTTCAGAACATGTATTTATATGCTCTTAATTTATTCTGAGCGTATAACTCTTCCCATTTGGCTTTGATTTTGCCTGCATTTTGTATTTTTTGCTTTGAAAGAGAATAGTTCTCAACAGGTCTCAAAGTGTCCGCAGATGTGGCAGTGATGTACTCACTTCTTTCTATGATTTATTTTAATGTCAGTTCCTCTCAGTTTGAGGGCTGCTGCATGTGCATTTCAATGCAAAGGTCATACAAATGGAATTTTGCAGGTGAACAAAATAAAATCCTCATAGACTAGTTTCCGGCAAGAAAAAGTGTTTTAGCAGCCGGAATCGTAGAATGCTTCTGGAATAAAATCCAGATGTTTCTATCAGTGGTGCAGGAGCTACCATTCTGTTTGAAGTGATTGAAATTTTAAATAACCTGCTCAGACTTTGGACAGATTAGCCTATGGAGAAAAATGAGTGTTCAGCAATATTTCATAAATCCTAAGACTTTTCCAAAGGACATTCAGAAGAATGCATGTTCAAACATATCTTTAAAGTGTTATTATTCTGACTTCAGTAAAGACTAAAGTTTCAGAAGTTAAAGCGGCTGCTTTAAATTTCCTGCAGTCCCAGTGAACTGGTCAATGCCATTACAAGAATAAAAAAATCTGAAAATCAAACTTTAAGTACTGCTGCCACTGTCTACTTGATAGCATTCTCCAGCTTAAACCATATCACTCCAGCAATCTGCACTGATTTATACCTGCAGAAAAAAAACCAGCAAAACAAACAAAAAAACCCAAACCACAACAAAGTTTGGGTTCCTAGGTTGTGATCTGTGAAGAATATTGATAATGTAATTGTTAGCAGGAGAGGGGCTCCAAATTCCAGTTGAAGAGGTGGAATGCAGGACTACAATGGAGGGAAGAAAAATAGGGCTACAGGTTATACAGAAAAAGAAAAAGCCATGTATACCCCGTTGCTTTTTCCTTTCTGAAGTAACATTTGAGCATGCTGTTGCATTTTTACAGAACTGCCTGATTTTTGCAGAGGTGTCTTAAGTTACAAAGGTAGGCAATGCTATAGTTTAGTGTGGTTTTTAATCTTCAAATAAAAAAAAAATGTACTTAAAGAAATAGCCACTGTGTAAGTTATAGTCTATCTTGATGCACTAGAAGAGAATGAAATGCTGAGTCTATAGCATGCTGTATTTTTCTCAAGAAAAATTCAGTCCATAAATGGATGCTGACAGATTAACATGACAAACTCTTTGTGCCATTTTAGTCAGGAAATCCCTATCCTGGCAAGTTTTTGGAGGTAAAAAAAGGTCTCAGAAGCGATTCCCAAAGAGTGGGAGATGCATCTCTTGAATTAGTAGGTAAATAGATTTGTATTTGCACACTAGTACTGGGAAGTATGAAAGAGCTAAGCATTAAACTTTAATTGATGTATTTTGCTAACTATAATGAAATTATTAATTTTGACCATTTTGTTTGTCTCACTCAAGCTTGTGATGTTTTTACCAGTGTTACTTTACTTGTATCATGAATCAAGTGATATAGCCTGTGTTGTCATTGGAAAATAGTTGCATTCCCAGTCCAAGAGAAAGTGGAAATCTCAAGTGTAAGCTAATTTGAAATGAGGGCATAGTTTGCTTAAGGTGAGAAGTCTTGGTGTGTAAGAAGTTAATCCATAACTAAGAAGATGAGCTTTCTTTATAAATTAATTTGTAAGGTATATTTCTATAATAGTGTCTTCCCAGGCAGCCAAAAACTTGGCCCTTTTTTTCCTAGATGTTAGACACAGGTGAATGCAGACATGACAGGATATAGCCTATTATTACCTACACAAAATGCAGGCAGAAAAATGGTTCAAGAAACTTTGTTCACTTTCCTTCAGGCTTTTCCTCAACTACAAGATTTAGACTCAAGATTTTCATGAGAAAGGGACACTCTTTAAAGCTGTGCAAGCAGTCATTCTCATAAACCTCTCTCCTGTGAACACCAAAATCATCATCCTATGAGAAGAATATCAGAAGAGTAAGAAAATCACAGGAGTTGTGACTAGCTTTGTTTCCATATAATTCTGTCTGTGTATGAACTTTCATCTTAGTTCTATTGGAAACTAGAACTTCCCCTCTCTTTGGACCTATATATGTGTATTGCTGTATATTCTTGTATTAACAGGACTAATCCATAGTGGTCTTGTAGTTATCTTCCTTCACATCCAGCTGACATGAATTTAGTTGCAAGGATGGTCTATAAGATCCTTTAGATGCTAAAGAAGACATTGGAACACAGTTTTCTAAAATTTCATCATTCCAATAACAATTTTAGAAATGTAACAGTGCTAATCAATGCATTATTTTAATGCATAGATAATACAAATCACACACCCCCAGCATTTATTACATATATGTTTTCACATGCATTCAAAGCACTTTCAACATTTTTAGGCAAGTATTAAGTCCAAAAGGAATTTTATTTATGTTATTACTTAAATAATTAACTAGCTAATTGCTGTAGAAGGTATGTATGTACACAGTTACCTCTCAGGAGGAAATGGCAATTTGGTAACACAGTACACCAATGTGAAAAAAAATAAAAATAAAAGATTGACTAGTAATGGGTATCAGGATATGTGCTTATAAAAATTGCAGAGGAGCCTACTGTCCACAGAGAACAGTGTCTCCTCAGAAAACCTGAAAGGCTGAATTAACCATGATAGGACTTTTATTTATGATTCATGTCAGAGAAGAGAGTGCAAATTCAATTTTTAGGTTATCAAGACTTCTCTTTTTCTCAGGACTATGATGTTGGTAGAATTTTGTTGCATTAGTACCGCTGAATTTAATGTCTTTAAATCACTAACCATTGAATTAGTATTTTCAATTTTAGCAATATTTTGATTCACTGACCTAGTCCAGGGTGAGTTTGATGATCTGCCACACACTGTGATTGATTGCTATTGTCCCTGTCAAAGTTCAGGGACAAAGTTTGTATCTATAGGACTTGGTACATTTTTGGCCATGCAGATACTAGCAATTTTTTCTGTCTTCATATGACAGAAGATATTTTTGCCCTGTTACGTGTTTCAGAATATGCATTTTGATAAATCTCAGAGATTGATTAACATGTAGAAAGAGTTCAGCATTTTACAAGTGTTACCTAATCTCCATCAAAATTATTTTTTCCACGTAAAACTTGACTATGTGAGTTGTCTCTGAATTTTTCTAGTCACTCCTGGTGAATATGAGAGCATGTAGCAGATATATAGAGAGCTCTGCCTGTTAAATTTTTTTTTTTAATCCTGTCAGTGTCAAACCCTGCCCACCCCCAGCCTTTTCTATAGATGAAAATGCTGTTTGCTTATGACAGGACTGACAGAAGGAGCAAAGACAAAAAAAAAACAAACTGTAAAGTCAGTGATGCATCTAAATGCTAATTACAATTAATACTCTGAAATAATTAAACACATTGCTTTGTTTCAGAGGAAAATAGTTGATCTTAAAAATTTTATATTTTAATAAAATACACAGTGTCTGTGAAAGACCTCATACACATAAGACTTGATGCATCACCTCCAAGGTTTTCACCAACCTAGTTGATTCTGTGAGACATACCTTACTGTATGATGTAGTAAATGTGCACTGTAGTACTGGTCTGCAGGAATCACTTCACTATTAAGTTTTAAAGGAGAGCAAGCTTCTATTTACAAAACAGGATACCATTATATATTAATAATATTGATATATTATTATACATTAATAGTATTATCAAATAGTACAGTATTCCATAAAGAACCAAAATCTACTTTCCACAATTAATTTTACAAAATTTACCATTTTCCATATGCAAGTGGTCATAATACAATAATTAAGCTGGCACAGTTCTAACCCATAATCACATTTTCCTTGGTACAAAATTCAAATTATTTAGGGAACGACATTGTATTAACTGGTGAATTTCAGAAGAAACAGAGAATGTTTCATTTCACCTTGAATAGGATAGGAATATTTTTAAGTTGTGTCTTTCTGTAGAGTCACAGAGGTAAGTTGATATTGTATTAGCAACATTTGCCTGCCTTTCAAGTTTTGCTTAATGTGCCATTAAAGTAAATGTGACAAAGCAGTGTGGAAATGTGGCAACTTAAAAAAATACTGTATTTTACTTTATGAAAAGTTATTTGAACCCTTAAAATTTTGAGTTTACTTTAAAAAAGAACTAAGTGTTGAACTGAAGCTACCCAAAATAGATTTGGCAGAATAGCCTTTTGTTAGGTGTCTATAAACATGCTGGATCTCTTTCTGCTTTCATCACTGTAGCAATGTGAAAACTGAAGCAATGTGTGGCCTCAGCCTCTGGGAAGGCTGATCAAAAGAAGAAACTGCCTCTGCATTATGCTCTACCTCCTACTTGAATTTGGCAGAGCTTTTTGAGTGGGAAAGGGGTGGAAGCTGCAAATTCAGTGTGTGTCCTGCACAAATACAGGCCTGAGTTAGGAATGGGTTTTAAAAAGTTTAGTTTTTATTGAACTACACCTTGCAAGGACATAGTTCATAAAAGGAGAATATTTCCTGCTAAAATGTAATTTAAATATCCATAAAGCTTTTCATGTAGAGACATAAGGAAAACTTTCCAGATCTTGATCATCACACTCACAAAAAAATCACAGAAAAAATAATTGTAGGAAAATAATTTCACTACATATTAGACAACCATTGGCTGTCTGTAATAATTACAGTGCTTTATAACACATAGTAGTCTTTATGTTGCCAGAACTAATATATTCTTTTTCTGGTGCTGTCCTGGTTTTGGCCCAGATCAGCAGGAGCAGATGTGGCCAAAGCCCAGATGTTACTCAATAGCCATCCTGTCATTACTGGAGCAGGAAAAAGGGATTCCCTTTCTCTTACTTCTGAAAGGAAAGACTTTCTGAAAAGAAAGATACTGGTCCTGACCAGAGGGACTAATTTGGGTGATGTAGCTTTGGTCAGGTTGAGCTCTAGACTCTGTTTTTTATATACTTTTATTATTAATATTTTGCTGTTACTGATCATTTTCTTATCTCATTGCTGTTTCCAGTAAATTGTTCTTAACTCAACCTGTCATCTTTGTCATTTGTTCCTCCAATTCTCCAATCTGCTGCAGCGGAGAGGGGCAGGGAAAGAGGGTGGAGGGAAAGAAGTGAGTAAGCGATGGATGGTTTTGGAGAGTCTCAGTGGAGGCACTAAATTGGGGAGTACTGTTTGTAAACCACGCTAACATTGATTGGCACCCAACTTGAGTCACAAAGGGTTGAGGTAACAACAGATCTGCCCAGAGCAGGTTGGAAACAAGTTTGATCTAAGCATTTGCTGTATTAAGTCTGGAGCCACTGGTTGCAATGTTGCTTGGTCTGTCCTTGTGGGTGTGGCACTTAACCCTGTATATCTTTCCATATATGCACTATGTTCCCATCATGGTGCTCTTTTTACAAGCAGTGGGAGGGATCAGGATTGCTTTGTTGCGGTGCTGTGGAATATCAGGTAGTGACATGATGACATCAAGGGCAATGGAATGTTTTGCCATTCACTCCCAACCAGGATCACTTCAACTTCCAGTACAGGCAGAGGTATGTATGACTGGAGTCTCTCAAGCTCTCCCTACATAAAGTATAAAAGTAAGTTGAGAATTGGGAAAAGTTAGGTAAGACTCCATTGTAACTACTGGGATCAGTCGATGAGCTGAACCTGTCTTGTCCCCTGTAGGAATGCCTCTTGGGTAAGGACTGTACTCTCTGCATGCTGAGAACTTTTATTGGGGATTAGAACTTGTCTGTGTATAGTTTGGAATACATTTTTGCAGTCAGATACTATCACTGGCAATTCTTAAACCTTAACCTGTCACAGTTTTCTATTAATAAAGAATGTTATTCCATAAACTGTTAGTGCCAGTCCTCCATGGGTGCTGGCAATTACTGGCTCATATTTACATACTTGAATAAAGTAGAAGACCCATTGAGGGGTCATAAAGTGGGAAGACCTGCTGAAGAGTCTCCCTTATGCTGTTGGCATGTGTTCCTAAATAAGTCAGTCAAAGCACCCTCCAGCCCAGTAGGACTGTTCAGTGAAGGGGGGTGTGACAGACTGGTTGGGCACAAGGGTCTTGGCTTTCCTCAGGCTCTGACAAACACCGAGTGCTGCTGTGCTGGACGTGCTGGAGCTTCAGTACAAACTGGGGTTCAGGGAAGAAAAGTGGTCCCACCATTGACTCTGCTGATGTGTTTTTCTCCATTCCTCTGGCAGCAGAGTACAGGGCACAGTTTGTTTTCACCTGGGGGGTGGGTCCAGTTCACCTGGAACTGACTGCCCCAGGGGTGGAAACACGGTCCCACTGTTTGCCATGGACTGATCTGGTCTGCACAGGAAAAGGGTGAGACTTCAGAACACTTGCAATAACACTGATGACATCATTGATGCCTTAAAGACCTAGAAATAAAATTATACACTTTTAAGACAATATTAGTATAGGAGGGAATATAAATACTGGTGTTTATTGGAGGCCTCCACAGGGCACATTTGGAAAATGCCCATGCCTGTGTGGGGTGAATACAGTTTCATAAGTTTAGCAAATTAGCATAATTGACAAAATCCCCAATTAGAGAGATAAGTGCTGAGGTAATCCCCCCTTTTGGTTCCACCTCTTACTGTAGGCCCCCTTTAGATAAGGGGCCCCCTTTAGATACTCATATTTATGAATATGTATCTTGAAAAGCTGGTTTCAACCTTGGATCCCAGGACGAACCTTAAACACCCAGTTTAGAGCCTCTGAAATGTGTTTTGTCTTTCTGCCTGTCAGGGTAGGGAAAAGGTAGGGAAAAGTTCTGGGCTAGCTAGGAACTATATAGCCATAGAACAATAATCTACAGAGCTATGAATATATATGAAGGAAATATAAAAGCAAAAACCATTCTGGCATCATCATTATGTGGGGCAACATAGCAGAGGAAGTTTTTGAGAAAGGAGAGAAGATAATTCAGATCCCCCTGAAGTCGGTTTTGCCATGAAACAAAGCTAGGTCAAGGGACCTGCCCAGGAAATCCAGTCCTTAGGAATAAAATGGCAAGATGGATATCATCAGATTCCAATGGCTTTGGGTAACAAAATAGCAGCTGTGTCCCAACCAACCAGCAAAAAGGAAACACAGGATTTCCTAGGCACTGTGGGTATTTGGAGAATACATATTCCAGAGTACAGTAAATTGTAAATCCTCTCTATCTCACTTGTCTTTGAGGGTTAGGTTTTTTCTTTTGTTTTTTTTACTCTGGAAATTTTTTCTCCCTTCTGCTACCCAAAGAAAGATGATGTGGGTCGAGGGGGTTGCCCAGGAGACAAATAGGGACAATTAGGAAATAAAATAAATAGCCAGCACTCTCACATACCATGGTAATAGCTCAGCCAGAGAAACAAGAGTTTGGAAGTCTTGGCTGGGGAGGGAGCTCCTCTGGCTGTGTTTTTTTCTTCTCAGGAATTGCAGAAATACCAGGAGAAGTATTGGGGTGAACTCCAAGACTCTCACCTGGGGCGCAGGGAGCTGATTTTTCGGGCTGATGGTATGTCTGGGGGTCTGCGAGGGAGGGGGTGGTCCTGTGTGGTACAGAGAGTGGGTGTGTGTTTCTGAGACAGGGCTATGTTATAAATACACATTGTAATATTGGCTTTTCACAAAAGGTTGAAATGGATATAATATATAATGCTAAAGTAACTTTGTTATAGTTTTTGTTTCTATTAACTAGGCTTAGGTAGTAGTGCAATAGCTGATATAGTCATGCTTGTCAACTGCCTGCTTGGTTGGGATAACATCCAATGGACATATGATGAAGACCCCTGCTACTGCTATGCCAGCTATCAGCACCTACTGTCTGAAGAAAGTATGGACTAAAATTCAAGCTGGAGATGATAATAGGAATGGACTAAAACCGCAGCCGAGAAATACACATGCTCTACAAAGGCGGTCCCGAGGAGGAGTCATGCTAAACAGTTCTTGGAACATGTAAATTAGTTTTGAGGAAAAGTTTGAATATGTATAACTCTTTATGAATATGCAATAGGCTGATGCAATAAAAAAAATATATAAAGAGCATCTCCGAAATAGCAGGTGTGCTCTTGGCTGAACGCCAAGCACCTGGCCATTAAACTTTGCTTTATTATCTTTGTCTCCTATTGTCCTTTATTAAACATTTTAAATTTTACCAGGAGAGTGAACTACCTTTTTCACAGCCACATATAGCTTGCTGCTCCAGACTGCCCATGTGTCTGTAGCCATTTCCACTGGATGCCACTGAGTGTTGTGGTTGTCCACTCCTGCTCGGTCAGATCTGCCACCTTCACCATTTCTGCTGGTCGCTGGTGGGTGATAATGAGGTCCATTGCTGTCCCACTGCACCTGCCTGCCTTTGCTCTTGCTGCCTGCTTCCAGGTGTGAAAAACGAGGTTCACTCTCCTGGTAAAATTTAAAAGGTTTAATAAAGACAATGAGAGACACAGATAATAAAGGAAAGAATAATGGCAGGGTGCTTGGCGCTCTGCCGAGAGCACACTTGGTGTTTCAGGAACACCCTTTATATACCATTTCTATTGCATCACCTTGATGCATATTCATGGACTTTATGCATATTCAAACTTTTCCATTAACATCTTCCAGGAACTGTTTAGTGTGGCCACTCCTTGGATCTGCTTTTTTAGAGCACACCCATTTCTTGGCTTGTGGTCTTAATTCCCTTCTTATCACCTTTCAGTTTGGGCTTTGGCTCCTGCTTTCCACAGGTGCTGAGTGTTGATAGCAGCCAGGTCCCCATCATCTGTTCACTGGAGGTTATCCTAACCAGCGCACAGTTCAAACATACTACATCAACTATTGCCACTTATACCTCAATTTCTGCTAATAGCAGGAGAGAAAAAACTACATTCACACAGCAAAGCCATTCTATCATTGTACATGATACTGAATACTTGCAAAGAGCCAATATTATAATATGTATTGATGACACAGTGTTGGTGCTGAGGCAGTTTAACCTGAGGGTTTATACAAGGAGCAGTCTGCCCTCTCCCCTCCACCATGCCTGAGACTCCACCACCACCTGGAGGAGTCGCTGAGCTCGCACCACAGCGCCCCTACAGCCATGGAGGAGTCATTGCACCCGCCCTGCCCGGCTGGGAGCCACCAGCTCCCCTGCTGGCTGTGGTTGTAACTACAACTACAGGAAAACTGCTGGACTGTTACTGGGTTGTTCTGTTTTTGATGTTGCTGTTGTTGTTTGTCTCTCTTGTTTATATATACATAAATATATATATATATATATACACCACACAAATATAATCTAGTAGAGAAATATTTTTCCTTTACCCATATCTCTGCCTGAAAGCCCAGTAATTTCAAAGTGATGACAATTTGAATTGGGAAGGAGGGAGTCATCTTTTCCATTCCAGGAAGGTTCCCGTCTTTCTTGGTAGACATCATACCAGGACATATGTCACGGAAGAAAAATGATTTCATGTGAGGTCCTGAACAACAACAAGCTTTATAACAAATTAAGCAGGAGATTGCTCATACAGTAGTCCCAGTCAGGACCAGACAAGATGTAAAAAATGTGCTCTTCACTGCAGCTGAGCAGAACGGGTCTTCGTGGAGCATCTGGGGAAAAGTGGCCAGGGAGATTCCAGGATGACCCCTGAGGTTCTGGAATTGGGGATACAAAGGATCCAAGGCCTGTTACAACCCAGCTGAAAAAGATACTGGCAGCTTACCATTCCTAAACCATGTCAGATACGTATAAGAGATTTTACTCTTTACATAAGAAAACATCAGTGTAAGAACCAAAACTTGTCAGAATTAGTTGAAATCTTACATTGTATGTTTTTATCGGACAATACAGAATTTCCTATTTCACAGATTTTGAGAAGAGCAGATGAACTGTTAGGATCAGCAAGGGTCATAGAATAAGCATCTGTGTTTTTCAGGACCTTGGACAAAAATTTAATTTCACCTTTTGGCTTTTTTCTCTGCTTTGTGGCAATTTCTCTCCTGTGTCAGGCTGTATTGAGGCTTACACTGACTCCAGCGTTCCTAGTCATCCTGCAATGAACCTTTTCTCTAGGTATCTTCGGATTAGCTATCTCAGAAAAAAAGGTCTTTGGGATCAGAAAATTTTGCAGAAAACACTGGTTTGACTCCTAAGATCTGAAGTTTTTTTGTTTAAGTTATGCTTAAGTCATTAAATGAGTACCTGACAGACCTGAGAGAAGTTGATTAAACCCCAAAAAAACATCCAAGTTCACTAAAGTGGTTCTTTCTGCTGGTGCAAGTGAGGAAGTTGGAATACAATTAAGTTATATATTTAGGATTTAGGACTGTAGGAGCAGATGGACGTGGCTGTATGATAGGCTACACATTTCTGGCTTTGTTCAGAGACTCTTTCTCCAGTACTTTTGGACAAACGGATTTATATTTGTTGTATCTCAAAGGTCTGGTTGTAACAAAATTGATATAAACTGCTGACATAACATTAAAGTGAAATTATTATCAAACTGTTGATGCTTTCAAAACCACATCCACTATTTAGAATCCCAAACAGGTTCTTCATCTCCACATAATGAGGTCCTCTGATACAGAAAGGAAGAACATAAAGATTTCAAAGGCATTGACTGTGTTTTTAATAATACCACAGAAGTTTAGTGAGCAGTGGAAGTATTCTGTTGCTCATTTAAAACTCAGACAAAACATTTCAAGTCTATATGTAAAATTTCCTTTAAAATATATGAATAATAAAAAAAGTGAACATTATCTTTCTCTAGACTTACGTAGTGCCAGGTCACTTGCTGATGCAGTGCATGCCCTTTGGTCTCTTGCTGGTGTCTTATTGCAGTGACAATTTATGCAAGGTTTGTTTCCTACAGTCCCAGGAGTTTTGCTGTTATTTGCAATAGCAGTAGGGCTGGACCACTCTCTACAGTTTAAAAGGAGGTACGTGACTTGTTTTTGTGCATGGTGTATTTTTTCCACATCAACAAGGATGTTCAGAACTGACTTTCTATATATTGTTGAATATATAGTAGTTGTTTTCCAAAATGGATTCTTTAGCTAGACTTCCCCTGACAAAGCTGCCAGCTGATAATGCTAGGGATAGATTAATTTTGTTTTGTTAAAATAGCTGATCCTGTCATCCTCATGAAGGCAGTGATTTTGACTGATATTAAACTGACTAAACTAATGATATCTAACTAGTATCTAACTATCTCTTTCCATACCACTTTATCACATGACTCAGTTTTCTAATTTTGCAAATACTCTTAAGCACATGGATAAAATGACCTCGTATTTAATGCCTGCAGGCTTGGGCCCCAGGTGACAATCTCATTTACATTAAAGTTGTTTCTGAGTGTAAAAGGCTGCTAATTATTCCAGATGCTGCATTTAGGCTATATTTTGAAGGGAGAAATACATTTCTGTTGTCTGATATTTTTCTTCTTTTTCCGTTTCCTTACAATCTGTTTTGCAGTTTCACATATAGGCAGCATGGTGTAAATGGGAAAATATTTGGTATTTTGGTGAATGAAGTGTTATCTGTGCTCAAAGAATGAGTGATTGCATCTGATCTGACTTTTTTGGTTTTGCTAAAAATGGAGGAAGCAATTCAATTAGTAATATGATTTGTCAGTTTATACTTTGATGATCAGTACAAAATGACATTTGAAACACATTCGTTTGCATTTGCAAATTTGAGAAACATGGGGGTTTAGTTTTCTCAAGTGTTCATCTTTGTCTTTTATATTTTAGTCAAAGGAAGGAAATAAAGTTTGTTAAGAAATTAAGTTAGAGACAAAAGTACATACAGCTGCTGACAAATCATGGCAGCTTGTAAATTCACTAAATTTAGAATTTCAGGTGGTACTAAAAGCAAAGCAAGTAAATATTGAAGAATGTAAATCTACCTGCAACTTAGACACTTCTAAAACATTTTAATATGCATCTCTGAAAAAAAAAAAAAAGCCTCTGATATCTCTTGCTCCTTCCAAAGATAGGAAAGCCATTGATTTGTAACAGATGTAAAGAAAGGCTTCTTAGATGATTTTGTGAAGGGAAAGATTAATGCACAAGAAAGGGGGAAGAGGAGAGGATTACCTTCTTTGAGTATATGGGGGGGAATATATGTTGGGGATTGGGGAGAGGCAACAGAGATGGATGATTACAAATAGATACAGATCAGACAATAGTAAAGTTAGGAATTATCAACAAACTGTCTGCCATTAATGAGATTTGATTTGAAGCTGAAGAAGCTGTGCAGCCAAAACAGGCAAAACCCCCCTAACACATCTTTAGAAGGGAAGATCATTGTGTTTATAGAAGGGGTGATGACATGGATCTGAAATATTTTATCTGCAAGTAGTTTGGCTTTTGCCAAAAAGCATGGCAGAGCAAGAATGGAAGCACCCATTGGGACAGGGACATCTGCAAGGAAGGGACACAAAGTCATTCAGTCTCACCCTTTTCATCAAATAGTAAAGAATTTACATGTGCTTGTTGTACATTTACGTAATCCTACCTATAACACTCTACATAGTACAATGTAACCATCTATGCCAAATTGTATTTGCCATATTAAATGGTTTGCCAATTTCTATTTCTCCATGTGGTGTCATCAGTATAAGCCAAGATGTGATAAGTACTCTATTTTTTGAAGTAGTCTTTCAGCTTTCTTTAAGGTGATCCTGAAATGTAAGAGTGCATTGAATTTAATATTTTTTTTTACTCTTCAGAAAGATTTATGTGGATTTATCTTTCAAACTTGCCATGTTGTCTGCTTTTGCCTTACATGTGTACCTCAGAAAGACAAAAGCTTGTTTCCTATTTATGTAAAAGTTGTCAGAAAGTGCCTAGGAGCTTCACAGGGGCTGCAGTGAGAAATCCTGCTTTTCTGCAGGCTGCCTGCAATGCCCAGAGACCTCTCTGGGAAGCATTTATCCTCCTGAGGAAAAATCCCTAGAACGAGAATCTTAATTAAAAAGATTTCATTGATGTTCAGCAGCAACGTGCTTTGGATTATGGTTTAAATATCTTGATGTTACAAAGAGTCTAGATAAAAAAAGAAAGAGAAAAAGAAAAAGGAAAAAGAAAAAAGAAAAAGAAAAAGAAAAAGAAAAAGGTGAGTGTTGTGGGTAACCCCAAAATGTTATTGTATTCCGTGTCTATCCATGCCCAAAACTTTTCCTGTCTCTGTAAGACCCAGTGCTGTGGCCAGGCAGGGGGTACCAGTCCCTTTACAGTCTGAGCTCTCTTTTGCCTGGTGGCTTTAGCTTGAGGCAGAGGCTTTGTCTCACTGGAGGATGTTTGGGTTGGGTTTCTCTGGGCTCACAACTGGCAGCAACTTGGAAAAGCTGTGTGTTGTAATCAGAAACTGCTTTGGGGTCAAGTCCTCCCCAAACGCCCCAACCACTGGCAGCAATACAAGGGGGAAAAGAAAGAGAACTATGGGGAGAACATAATAACATAACTATACATCTATAAAACTTTTCTTAATGTACAAATAATATTCATCCCTTAACTGTGAGAGCCAACCATCACATTACCATTTATAACATATTCCTTTTCTCCTTATTAGTGGAAAGCGATTGGTTAAAACAAAGGGAGAGAGTGTTCCCCTTGGATTGTCTTAAATTGAAACAATGAATTAGCTGGAAGGGCAGAGAAATTTCAGTATTAAGCACGACTACAATGGTGAGATTTACTGTTCTTACAGTGAAAATCCACACCTTTTTAAGTCAGCACATGCATTTATCATTAAAACTCACATTATAACTGCAACAAAAGTCTAACACAAGTGAAATATCCTGTCTCTGCAGGTGTAAATGATCCTCCAAATCATTATCCTGAATAGGTGACCATGTGTTATTCTGTGATGTCCTTGAGGTGGAAGAGCATTCATACATGTTAACAACACAGGTTTCTTTTAGGGTGGATGATGAATAAATCTGAGAGGAATGTGACCATCAGTGGCTGGATTTTCAATCCCTTGGGATGTGGTAAGGCAGTGTGGACCCTTACACAGCTTTGAAATATTCAGTGACAGATTTTTTTCTTGGTTTGTGTCCTCTTGTTGACAAAACAACTGGGGCAAATCCCTTCTGTTTAGAGAGCTAGTGAAGAACATCCTACCAGGTCCCAAAGTCTGAGACAGTACTCCTCATTTATCAAATGTGCTGGTAGGTGAGCACCACAAGAAATCCTACTCCAGGCTACCACCCACAAGTCTGGGCAGTATTATGCAGATTTCTTTAGACATGCTTTTATTAAAGGTTGCATAAGAAATTTCAAACATCAATAGAAGGATTAAGGGGTTTGTTTGTTGCTTCAGGTGTAAAAGATTTTCTAGAAGAGGAAAAACTGGAAAAGCCAGATCCCAAACCTGGCACTCCAGCCAGAGTCTGATGTGTTCAGGAGTGAATGCAAAGGAGCAGATGTGGTTGGGAAAATTGGCATTTATTTTAAATAAAAAAAAAAGAGGTTCAGTACTTATTTTCACTTACATCAAGATGAAACCAGGCTTAAAATTTTTAATGATGAGCTCGAATGAGAGAAAGATTGCAGAATATCTAGGAATTTTGTGGCTAGGAAGCTTTTCCAGAGATGTGATACAAAGCAGGGAGTCAAACCCAGAGATGTCATGTCTGAGGTCAGCTCACTAGTCACAGGGCTAGTGTATTTTCTAACATTTTTCTATCATCCACTGGCTTTTTGCATTCTGCCCCTACCCCTTTAGATGCCTGCTTTTCTTTCAGTCCAGATCAAAACCAACCAGAAGAATCACAGGTTTATTTCTTCACTGTTATGGTAAAAAACAGTGATTTGCAGCCTTTGCATGAATGTATATTGACATGTGAATGCAAAATCGAATGTGGTTCCATTCAAAGAAAGAGGCAAGTATATAATCAGCCACAGAAATCATAAAACTATCTTACTTCTAGTTCCAAATTAATATCCTAAGCTACCTCTTTTGAGGTGAATAAATTAATCATGAGGATATTGCCTATTTTGGAACTGCTCCATCATTTCCTATCTCTTTTGTACCTCTTGTTTTAACTAGATATTCTTGCTTGAGCCCAGCAACTTAATGGTAAACATATTTCTAAGAAGCCTACTCAAAATTTGGTCAACAGCACACTTAATCTTTTCATCCTTTCTTCAATGGATTTGTGTAACAGCTTCACAGGAAGTCCCCTTAGCACAAATTAATTACTGCATACCTTTAGCCTTTAATGTTTTCTGATGGGTATATCTGAGGCCACACTCTGTTCATGCTGGAATATGTTATCAGAAATATATTTATTTCTGAAAATGAATATAACAAAAGTAAAATACGTAGCTGAAGAGGTACTAAAAATTTTGTTTAAATACTGGAGCTGAAATACAGCAATTAAGTATCCATTATCAGGTTTAGAACATACAAATAAAAATTTCCACATTGGTGGGCAGCAGACTATATTAATTTTGCTAAATGAAAGACACATATCTTTATTTAAAAAAAAAAAAATAAAAATTAATTTTTTAAAAGAATTCAAAAAATAAAATAGCTAAAATAAAAAATAAAAATAAAAAAAATCAGGATTTGTTGTAATAAGCAGCTACACTTCTATCTCTGCTGTAAGATAAAGTTTTCTAGTCTTTTCATGTTATCTTCCCCAGGTGAGGGACCCTGATGAGGTCATTTAGCCACATTGGCTCCAAGGTTCTTACCTCCCTGCCTTGGGCCAGAGCATGACTGTGGTGACAGATTCCTGTGCCTGCCTGTGTCAGGCAAGGGCTGCTGCTTGCTCCCAAATACTTGATGTGGCATCTTCAAGGAGTCTGTAATCCTTGTTTGCTTTGTTCTGCATTGCTTAATATCCAGTGACTCAGCAGCATTCCCTGCCACCCACTGGCATATTTTCCCTGTTGTTTTATACATTGTGAAACAGCCACTAATTTCATTTCATGGGTGAGGAACGAGCCTGCCACACATAATTCCCCAGCATGTTATGTGGGATCTTATCAGGGAACTCTCACAGCCCTGGGAAAAGTTGAGCAGGCATCTCAGTAAAGGCTCGGTTTTGTGGAAAGACAGCTTCAAAGTGTTTATCCTAGTGACCATACAGTGTCCAGGAACCCCAAAAAACTGCAGGGAAAGCACCAAGGAATAGCTACTGCAGGAGTGATGAGCAGATGCTCCAGAAGACACTAAACAAGCTATGGAGCAGCGTTGCCACAGCCTTGAAGCTTCTCCAGGAACAGGTAGCCAAGGCAGCTGCTGGTACATCCCTGCTCCATGGGATAAAGTCCCAGCTGATCTACCTTCAGCACTGCACCCTGCTAGCCCTGCATTTCCATGCTGCTTTTTGGAGCCTGAGCACGGTTTGAATAGTCCTTAAAATGAAGCAGGCATGCATCTTATGCTGGCAAAGGGACAGCTGCTCTGATTTATGGTCCTACAGGACCTGTCTGTACCAAGCCTGGGCTTAAAATAAGCTGATTGAATTGCTTCAGAGGAATGAGCATAAACTTACTGGGTTTTCCTGAGGTGGTTAAGGGTTTTAGTTTGGAAGTCAACTCTGTTTATTTTTCCCTGTATGTTCCAAGCTGAGGGCTTCGCATGTATTTCATGCGAGGCGCAGCTGTGGAATGTGCACCTCAGATGTTGCTCATGGAGAGCCTCCACACAGGATAATAAAAGCAGTCTAACCAAGCAGACACCAGCAGCAACAAACTTCTCTCAGCAGTGAACAGGTTGTGCCAGTGCCCAGAAAAGGGAGGCTCATCTGTGGCACTGGGTGACGCAGAGCGACGCAGCTCCTACACGGCCACGGGTGACAGCGTGCCTGCATCAGCCCCAGCAGCTCCCACCTCTGGCCAGATGTGTGGGCACTCCTGTGCCTGAGCATGAAGTGCCAGTAAAAACTAAAACCTTAAAACCCACAGGTTTTAGGCCTGGAGGAAGCAGTGAGCCAGCAGAGCAGGTGGTGGTGGCGAAGGGCTCACCTGTGGGACAAGAACACAGCACAAACCTTTCTTGCTATGGTAAACGTGGACACTAGGGGAACAATGGCTATTTCTCATGTGATGCAAACCTTAAAAAAGTGTGTTTTCCTCCCTGTTAAATCAGCTGAGCAGCCCTGCCCCTGGCACCCTCTGACCATCTCTCATCCAATGTATTTCAGTAGATTCTGAGCTGTAGATTGTTTCCTCATGGACAGGTTCAAGAGGAATTCTGGAGGAACAGCAGCAGCACCTAAACCACAGGGAAGCAGATTTTGTGTACTAAAAATACTAAAAGTGAGTCTGTTCAGAGGAGGCAGCTTTGGATTTTGCTCATGGGTGTAAAAAGTTTAATATCACTTTTTGAGAGTTTAATATCACCATAGCCGTGATGTTACTGCCATTGGAAAAATAGTGCTTTTTATGTCTACAAGATCTTCAGAAACAAAGATACACCCATATGCAAATTGTACCCATATTATAAGCACTTTCATGACTCCAGACACAGTTTCAAAGGATTTGGCCAGCTAGCAGAACAAAATCTAGTGCTGTGTTTAACATACCAGCCTGACTAAAACCAGATTAAGAAGCTTTGGCACTGTAAGAGACATTACTGAGACATTAGGTATGGGGTTATGATAATTGACAAGTCAAACCCATATCTAAAGTTGGAAAAAAATTAGGAATGTGTTCCTTCTCAATGGATTTTCCCAAGATACATCCTCAGCCCCCTAAAATAACCTCACCAGAGGATATAGTAGATAAAAAGAGATTGTGTCTATCACAGATATTGTGGATGTCATCTAATAATTTAAAGGTTGAATACTTGATGTTATTATGAGTGATGAAAAGGAGGGTAAACTTGTTAAAAGGAGGGTAAACTGTTGCTTGAGCTAAAGGCATAATGATTAGTGGGGGACCCATAGTTTCAGTGAAACTGTCCCAGAAGGATTTGCTCCTAAGCAGCGATTAAAAGAGCCTGTTTCACTTGCCTTTGCCAAACTTTAGCTGAGGGGAACATGAAAAATATCCATAAGACAAAGAAAAACCCTTAACCACAAGAATAGGAAATACAATTTGAATATGAAAGAAGTTAGGGCAAAAAAAAGAAGGGGAGAAAAAAAGTCTCCAACACTACTGGCCCAAGAATGCAATGACTGAGGGGCCAACAGGAGGATGAAAAAGTTGCCTCATCTGCAAGAAGTCATTTTCAGGGACATCACTAGGGGAAGGATGTTATTTATTTGCTTGGTTCTCATTTCTCCATAGCCTGCTCATGCCATTACTGGAGAAGGGCTGCTGGACTGCAGGGACCTTCATCCTGGCTGTTTTCATGTTGCCTCCCATCGTTGTTAATAAGACTGTGGATGAATCAAAAGCAGCTTCTGGAATGAGGTAAGATGGATGGATAAAGCATGGAAAGATTTATTTTCCTTGGAGAGTAGCCATATGTAAATAGTGTAATTAGTTCTGGAAATAAGGAGTGTGACTTAGCTGAACTCCCAAAGACTGTCTCTCAGCTTCAGTCTTTGACACCTTTCCAGGGAAACAGCATGAAGTCATGGGAAATCTTCTGATTCTTCACCTTCTTGAGAGAATTGCTGATAGCAGTCTGCAAAGTATACTTCAGATTCTCTTGAAATAATTTATTTGTAATTTAACTTTTTTTTTCTTTTTTCTTTTTTTTTTTTTTTTCTGGGCAGAGAATGAGAACAGCTCTCTTGATGGTCACAAGTGTTTGTAAGGGTTTTTTATTTTCAGGCTGGATTGGAGCACCTCAGAGAAATATTGCATGAAATTTGAACTTCTTGAATGCTCTGGAGAATATGTTGGCCACTTGCAGTAAATGTGACAGTAGAAAGCACAAGAATGAGAAGAAAGGAAGAGGATCCTTTTTCCTCCTCACACATTCCTATAAATTCACTATTAAAAGCAACTGCATCGCTCTGCAAAGAAAATATTTTGTATCACCTGCCTTATTTCTTTACACCAAAGTTATTAAATCTGGTGCAAAGAACATATTTCCAGTTTGATCATTTCTCACCCAACCTATAGGGTATGCTGTTACATCAGAATGATAAAATTTTAATTCCTTTCCAGAAGTTTTAGGTTACACTTCACCCTGCACTGTGTCTAGGCTCTACAGATGTTTAATCCTAGAGCTGTCTTCCAGCAGCAGTTTGGCAGCATTTGTGAAACAGTTGGAGTGTTCAAACTCCAAACATGTTTCTAAGAGCCTGGTGCTAGTACTAGAGGGATGTGGCATTTTCCATATATGATGGCAATTGCAGTGTATTTTCCATAAAATTTATAAGGATCAAAACCTTCCTCTGTCACTTATTCTCATGCTAGGTCTGCTACTATGTGAAAATCAATATATTTATAGATTATACATTTTATTTATACTCACTACAAGCAACATCAGGTTTTATTAGTTGAGGGGAGGGAAAGCAGTGGGTCTACTCTTCTTCCTTCAGTCCTTCTCAAGCAGATCTCCAAAGTTTGGTGGCCATAACCAAGCAGGGATTTGGCTCGAAGGTTAATGCTCTCTTTGCTTTGCTCCATGTGATTTTGAAGGCCTTGTTGGTATAGTCAGCTGTGTAACTCTCTGCTGTTGTTTTGAAACAAATTAAAACGTTTGAAGAATTATCTTTCTGACCAACACTTCTGTATTGACGTAGCTCTCTGCTCCAGCCATTAAGACTTTCCCCTGGGAGGAGCTAGCTTGATAGCTTGCTAGTTTGAGTTAAATGACTTAAATGATAAGTGGCATTTTGTTCTCATTACTCTAAGAAAAGTCAATCAATATAAAGCCCATCAATGCATTAATATAAAAGCAGAAACCAAAGAAAACTGATATTAAATGGAAATTTAGGATCCATTATATTGAACACTACAACTCAGTTTCCTGAACTAGAGTTGACAAACCACCAGTAAATGTCCAGCAGGGAGTAGTTCTGCTGTGATTATACTGACTAGATGATTTAATAGGTCTTTTTCCTCTCTAATACCTATGAACATATGAAAATCAATGGCAGCCCACTTAGTGGAAGTACCTTCTGTCTTTTGCTCCAGATGCATGGTTTGAGCTACCTTTGCAAAGCAATGCTAACAGAGATGCCAGCTGTGTGACACCTCCAGGGGGAAGGCCTCATAAAGAAATTCCAGGCCAAAACCCAAAGGATTTCTTTGGAGCTCTGAAAAACACCACCTCCTTTCCTTTTGTAGGAACTTCAGGCAAAACCTTGCCTCAGGAGAGGAGGGAATTCCAGCTGGCAGGAGTGGGAGATCTTTGCCCAGCCTGTTTCCATCCCAGACACTCTTTTGGGACACAGGTCCCTGCCAGTCTGTGAGAGAGGGTGGGATAGGTGTGCAGCTGGGACCAGACACTGATGTGCCCCCCCTGAAGGCTTCTCCTCCATTTGAGAGCCTTGGGAACACCTACAGGAGTATGCCAAACAGCCCAGCTCTGTGGATTTATTCAGGTTGGTCTTCACCTTGTCCCACAGGCTGTGGAAATGTTGTGTCTGAGGAGTGGAAGCAGCTCCCCTCTCTGTATTGACAAAGTTTTATTGTACTTTTTATTTCTGAGCTGTCATTTCATTTAATTTCCAGTAGGTGTTTGTAGCACACCAGGCCCAGATGGTCTGGCCTGGTGCTACCTCAGGATCCTCACAGTCCCAAGAGGGTGACAAACAAAAGAGGGACAGGCACAGTTCAGTGACCCAAAAAGTAAAAACCTTTCATACCAAAACAACAAACACACAAGCTGAACAACAGTGCCCCAAAAAGGCCAGGCCCCAGCGTTGAAAATGACTTATATAAGGTGGGTTGAGGGTGGAGTTTGAGGGGAAGGAACCAATAAGAACTGGGGGTTAGGAATATGTAAAATAATGTAAAATAATGCACCAAATTCTAACCAATAATAGCATAGAAACCATAGAACTTTCTAGAAATATTTACATACAGCTATTCAGGGGGCAGCACGGGTAATATTTCTTTTTATCCATGACTAAGGGGATTATTCCCACAGCCTTAAATCAGAGTTTTCACCAATCCCAGCAGATGCTACTCTGTTTGCTAATCAGGAATTGCTCCTTACACAAATGCCAGACCTTGACAGAAACATTTCTCTGTGTGTTTTCAGAATACAAGGAAAAAGTCTTAATCCATCAAAAATTGATATCAATGATATGACATGTTTAATTAACATGCAAAAGGAAGGAACAGGGCCGTGCTTACCCAGTGAAGCCCATGGTCATAAACCAGTGCAGAACTGAGCTCAGTAATTTAAAAACATTTTAGTAAAGAGTGGCAGAAATATGGGAGCTTGCATTATACATCAGCAGTGCTGGTAAAAAGCATGGTGCAGGAAAAGTAATAAAATCTAGGGTTTTGGTAGCGAAATAAGGGAAAAAGGAATAAAAAACCCTTTCTGAAACAATCTTTATGAATTAAAACAACAAATTTCACCACAAACTTTTTTGTGTTCCCATTTATAATATTGAATATTATTTGCACATCTTATCCTTGACCAATTTTTACATATTTCTGTGTTTTTCTCAAAAAAGAACAACGTGTGTGGTAGAATCCTTTTCACAAAAGGAGTTAGTTGCAGGACTTCTTGAAAACCTTTTAGGACAAAGGACAAAGTTTAGCTGAAATAAAAATAAAATTACAAGAATATTTTTATATTTTACATAATTATATGTATAGAAATTACATATGAAAATATTATATATTTTAACCCCTCTGTCCCCTGCACACTCTGGGCTTTGGACACAAAGCCTGTCATCCATTAGAAAGCAGGAAAAATCTTCTCCTAATCTGAGCTGTGCCATGTTGGAAAGAAAAGGTAAGTACCTTGTTCAAATCTATGTTCATGTTATTTGAGGTCACACTTTTTATGTTCTTCTGCTGGAAATACCAGAAGGATAAAAGCTGATGGTAGCTGTCCCACACCAAGCAATGGTTGAGGGAGGACACTTAATTTCCACAGGAGCTCTGTCCCAATATCAGCTCCCCATGGTTTTGAGGACCAGCAGTACCCACTTGCTGACACCTCCCTCAATTCCTTTTCCTTCCATGAAGTACATGCCCTAAAACTTTCTCCTGCCCTTGCTTTCAAGGATACAGACTCATGCATATATAATAATATATGCAAAATATATCTATATATATAATAAAACAACTCAGGAAATTCTGTGAAATGCTGAAAAGGTAAAAAAAATGAAAGGAGGAAGTGTTGGTCAAACCTACTGTGAATATTAATAAATGGTGCCAAGCAAAGTTTTACCAACATTATTTATTTCCATAGAAATTCATCTCAAGATCTTGACTTTTTTTTTCCTCCCATGATAATTATTTCAGTAAATTTTGAAGTAAGTGGCAGCATTAACTTAATTAAATCTTAATTTAGTTAATTAACTTAATCTTTGATTTAGCTAATAGGAAAAGGTTGCATTAGAGCATTCCTGGAATAAATGTAAGTGTTCTTTAAACTGAATGCAATAATGGCAATTCCCCATTCAGGTGGGAAATGAACTTAATATGGCTTTGTCATATCTTGAGTTTTATTTAAAGTGTCACATTATCTGACCTTATTCTTCAAGTTCTAGTTAATAAAATCACGTTGATTTGTGAAAATCTCAGCTTTTAATAGAGGTTTTAATAATGGTTTCCTGAGAGCTACAGAGAAAAATCTTAATTTCAATAGCAAGTATGAGGAACCTTAGCATCTATGGTTAAAAAAAAAAAGCAGCAGAGCTTCTGTTCTTTGCTTTGGGCATCTATAATGGTGAGCACTGTACATAGTGTAGCTGTGTGGGAAAACACACAGAATGAGGGAAAATGATTCAGGTCAGGCCCCCTTTACCCCAGCAGCCATCCTCTGAGATGCCCAAACCTGGGGATGTCCTTTTCCAGCTAGCATTACATATCCAGCCTGTAATGCCATTCAGCAGTGCTGCTGAAACCTATGGGAGGGATTCAGCTCCATTAAGCCAAGATTAATTTAACTCCAGCAGTCTTACTTGTGCACCTGATAAGCTTTAATCACAATGTTTGAGGCAAGGCTGTAACCAGCACCTGGTGACTTGGCTTCTTTCTGCACCCTCCTCACCACCATTTATCCCTGTCCTGTTGAGCCCTGGTCCTCACCCACCCCGGTTCCAAATCAGTTTGTTTCTCATTTGAACTTTAGCTGCTTGGAAGATAATGTAAACAGAAATCCCAGTGGAGGCAAGCTTTGCAAACAGGGCGCTGTTGCTTTGCATAAGAAATAATCTTGTTTGAGCATTTTGTGTGAGAGCTGCGAGTCGATGTCAGGAGAGGGATGGCTAAGAAAGCACCTCAGGAAGCACATGCACATCAGGGGTTCCACATGGCACAGCCCAAATTCCAAACACCCAGTCCTGCACAGACCAGAGCCACCCCAGCCTTGGCTCTGCCATTACCTGCTGGTCCTTCACGGTGCCTCCCTCATCCCAGGGCTGCCCTCTCCCTGGCCGATGGGCACAGGGCCTCCAAACGGAGCAAACACAAGGGAAATGGATCCTGTAAGCACACAGTGAACACCAGAAAACTGAGCTCACCATCCTCTGGCTGAGCTGCATGCAGAGATGGAGGGTGCAAATCCAAGGGTACAACACAAGAGTCACTTTCCGTGTCCTTGCAGTGCTGGACTAGAGGAAAAGAGGGTGGATGGCCATTGGCAGCCCTTGGGTACCACAGGTCCCTGGGCAGTGCCAACCGTGCCCCATCCCCTGCAGGGCTGGCCTAGAGGGCTCAGGTTCAGTCTGCTGGCACTGCTGCCACCTCTTTCCAGCCACAAAGCCAGGTGCCTCCTCTTTCAGAGCCTTGAAAACACTCTGTTTCCTCACTGCAGTGCAGGGAAGGGAGACATGGGATTTCTCATTTTCTTTCAAACGAAAGACAATGGGTCAGTTTGTTAAAGAAAGGGCATGTGGTGATTCTGCCTCTGCTTTGCTGTGACATCTCTAGTGAATTCCTTAAACACTCTGTGCTGAGGTTACCCAGCCACAAGACACATGCAGACCTCATAGAAGTATTCTGAGAAGAACTGCAATTTCAGATTCTCCAGGGTAAGCTGCTCAAGCAGGGCAGAGCATTGTGATTTATTGAGGATTTCTTCAGCGTGTAACATTTTCCACAGGCCATGGTTCAGCTAGGAAAGATGGAAGACACCGTAGTTGTGATCATTTTTCCTTCCATGCAAATGGTAACCTAGACAATATGCAAACACATCTGCCTAAATCAAAGCAGAATTTTCATCCTCACCCATCCCTGCTCAGGCACAAAAGTTGGCAGCAATTAGGGAGGTTCAGAAATCAAACACGTAAAGAAAGATGAGAGGCACACAACTGCATATTTAAACAAGATACAGCTGGTAAAGAAAAAAGAATCTTTTTAAAAAGGTCACCTAATCCAGTAGGACAATAAAAGAAGTACTTGTTATTATTCCATTTTCATGAAAATTATTTTAGCACAAAGAGGTACTTTTTCTTCCACCTTCTTTGGTGTCTATGTGAGACATTAATTCTCAGGTAATAAATGATAAACTGCATGAGGCTTTTCCAGAAAAATGGAAGAGATGGGACTTATGCCTCTATAATTAAACCAGCAATTACAGTCTGCACTATCTAAACCCCACTGGTTTGGGTTTCTTGCATTACAGCTGGATGCAGCACAAACAACATCCTCTGTACATTTCTGACAGTGGTTTTAATTGATCGTGGCATTGATTATCTGCATGCAGGTGGCTGGGGGTTTCCTCTGAAAAGTTTTTGATATCACATAGTGCTGATGAAAGCAGCAAGTGCTCATGACTGACAGGACCAGCATTTCAGTTGTTACTCTACACTAACCCAGTAGTTTTTCACACCCTTTTCATCCCCACAGCTGAGCTAATTAGAGAGTGAGGCTGAACACTGGCCACTTTGGATGAGAGGGATGGGACTGCAGCTCTGGTACCCCAAGTGTCCTGTTCTCAGTTCTGGTGACCTTCCCAAGCAGATCCAGAGCCAGGTAAGTTCAAAGCCAGCACCTGGCACCTGGGAACCCCAAATCTGAGTTTCTGGGTAAGGCAGATCGCTGCAGCAGTAGCAGGATTATTTTTATTTTCCAAACTCATTTCTGTACGTATGCTGGGCTGTCAGGAGCAGCACGAAGCAAATGCTTTTGCATAATTGTGTGTTACAGCTTGGATTCAAAGCTGGTGCGTGGGTGGGGAGGGGCTGGTTACACATCTCCAACAGGAACCCTTACGGATGTCGTAACAGCCACATGAAGAAAACATCTGCTCATTAGCAAAGCTGCTCCATTTCAGACACTGAGAGCACGCAAGCACCAACAAGCCCTGAGCAGAGGCTGCTCATATCTAAATCCCCATGTCAAGACTCATTGTTTGGCCACCTTGGCTCCCCCCTCTCCCCCCACAGCCTCCAGCTAACCCTCTGTACTCAGCAGCATCCTCTGATCTGCCAGTCAATACAATATTCCAAGGGGGGTTCTTCCCCCTGGCTGCACTGCTCACATTTCTTTTTCTCCTCCTTGCAAACACACTCACCCAGCTAACACCATCTTCCCTTGTTTCTCTGACTTTTCTTCCCATTTGTTCTGTCTAGTGGCCCTCAACCTGCTACATCTTAGCCTTTTCTTCCCAAGGCCAAGGGAAGGCGATTTTCCATCCAAATCCCCTGTTTCTCCTTTCTGGGGCAAATCCTGTCCTCTCTGCCAAAGAAATGGCTTTGTCCCTTTTTTTAATTTGTGGGAAGCTATTAATCAGCCTTACTTCCTTGGTGAAGGAAGCACACACCCACACAGCCCCCTGGAATGTCCTGCAAGCTGCTTCCTCTGTGCAGATGGGCTCTCCAGTGTTTTCTTGTGGAGGGAGGGCATCTTTGCCCTGAGATGGTCTGAATCTGGGTTTCTCTGGTGGCCCTGGCTTTGAAGAGAACCTGTGCTCACCCTGGGCTCTCCTGCAAGTGAGGAGTTTGAGCAACAAAAAGGAGGGAAGCAGAACTGAGGGAACGGGACCAGTGATGGTGTGATCACCAGGGAATTATCCATGGGGATTTTTGGACAGGTAATACAAATTTCTCGTATTTTTCCCAAGTCCCCAGTTAGCTGTTGATGAGAGTCAGGCTCTTGGATCCTCATGTGGATCCATCTGGTCACACAGTTTTGGGTTAGAGGATCTGTAGGATGTGAGCACACGTAGCTGTGGATCCTGACTGAGCAGGACCTGTCCAAACACAAAGTGCAAGAACTACTTTGCCTTGTGTTCCCAGCTCTGTGCAGGGGTGGGCTGGATCCAGGGACTTCAAAGATGTCACATTTGCTTGCCAGGCCAAAAAAAAAAAAAAAAATCTGAAGCCCATATTTTCCATAATTTCAAGTCTGCAGTGTACTTGAGAAGTCTGAAGTCTTTGACAGGGTTTTATACTTGCAGAGGGGGATTTTATTTTGAACATCCTTTAAATACTTTGTGGGTAGGAGTATTTCCAGTTTTGGAGTGGTACATGTATTCTGATAAATAAAATCAGCCTACAGTGTGGACCTTTGCATTGGTAATCAATACAGCATTTATCTGCATTAGTGACTCACACAGCCTGTCACATAGGCTTTGTTCAATTATTTCATGTAAGGTTATATTTATATTACCAAATATTTACATTGTAGACATTCTAACATCAATGAACAGATACTTTGCAATATGTAATTTATTAAAGAATAAGAGTTTTGCATCCTGGGGTGTGCTGTAGTCTTCATAAATACCTCTCTCAAAACGAAAAAGTTTTTTGGCACCATATATATCTCTCATCTCAGAAGATAGAAAACTGTAGGTCAGAGGTGTGGTGGCAATATTTGAAAGAAACACTTTTCCTAATCAAATTAGTGTTTATTCAAATCCTAACTTCCTAACCCAAATGATGCCATTTGCCCAAATTCTTCTTCCAGGTACACTTTATATTCCTGGAATAGATCAAAGGAATAACACAGTGTTTGCTGCCTTGTAGATCAAACTGGCCAAGAAGACAGATCAGTGTGCCTGCCATGTGAGGAGAAGAGACTGAGTTTTATCCCTGCAGCTTAAACTTCGTATTTTGAATACAAATTCTTGTAATTTCCTAGTTACTACTCCCAGTAATCATAGCTTTGGCAGAAAATCTTTTCTGTTCGTGCTTTTTTTTGGTATTGTTTTGTTTTTAAGTGTATGTGTTCAACAGAGTTCAACAAGAACAGGTTGCAAAACACTGCAGGACCCCAAAAGGTAAATTAAGTGACATTTTATTGGGACCTGGCAACGCTTAGGGATAGAGGTAGGAAAATTCCCTCCTGGGTAATGAAATAAACCTGGGTGCAGAGGTTTTTTTGCACACAAAGAGGCAAAAATAGATGGTGGCCACAGAGCTGAAGCAGAGCAGAGGGTCTGTGCTCTGTGTGGCAGAGGATGAAAACTCTTGGGTGGAACAAGCAAAACAAAATGGCAATTCCCAGCCAGCCATGGACCCCGTGGAGCTCTGCAGCTGGAAACCCACTGGTAAAATAAAATCAGCAACATTCAGAGCAGCAAAAAGGCAAAACCTAAAGTAGAGCCAGGCAGCTCAGCTGTGTCTGAGGCCACGTGAAGTCTGTAGCACCACGGAGACATCTGTGGCAGGTTTCTCATCCCTGCTGGATCCCCATGGCTGGCTGTAGCTCAAATACATCTGTGTAAATCCAAAAAAACAAAACCAATTGGCCTGACTTTAATTTACTAGAAAGGCAAACTCACACAGCTTAGGAGCATGAAGAGCAGAAGAAGTGAGGTGTGGTTGTGTGCAGGCCCCAGGAGATGGCTCTACCCCCTGTGCCCTCTGAGCAGGCTCCCAGTCCAGACAAGGTCCCATTCCATCCTCCTCTGGGCTCAGTGGTCTCCAGGGCTGAAATCCACACAGGCACACACCACAGCGTGCTCAAGGTCCCTCTGCCAGTGCCACAGGGGCTTCTTCTTGTTACTCTGCAAGAAAAGAAGTTTTCTTTCCTACACCAAATGAAATCACCATTGTGGCCACCCTCACGAGTCCCCAGTTTTCCCAGGTCCCAGGATGGGGGTGGAAATGGGGCAATTTTACAGCAATTGCCTCCCAGACTACTCCTCTGCCAGTCTTCATCCCAAGTTTCTCCTGAGCTAAAAGTGATTCTGTCCAGAATGACTTCTGCTAGATTTCTACTCTATTGATTTATTGAGTGCTCTTTAATCCTCCAAGTAAATTCAGTGTGCTTTTCAAAGGCAGAATTAGGCTCTGTGATTAAGGAAAAATTGTCCTATTTAAAGGGGAGAAAAACAAAAGCTCAAAGAAAGAATATTTGCAGAGGTCTCTGGGGTTGCAGCTTTGCTCTGCAATGTCCCAACCTACTGCACAGGTGGTCATTTCATTAGTCTGGCACCAAACTAAATTAAATTACAGTGTAAATTACACTGTAGTTACAGCCCCACTCAATACCTGATACATGTTTTATTAGAGATACTGCACCAATTCTTAGAAACCACAGGAAACTGTTGTGTTACAAAGCACAGAACAGAGTATTTTGTTTTTTAAAGGGAATTTATGAGGTGACCATTGCATAATTGTGGATTGCAGATCCCTAATGTCATCTTAGGCTGCAGGAACCCTTTATTTCAGGATCTCTTCATATTAATGTACTGCCTTGGAAGTTCAAGCAAGGCAGACCATCCACTATTTTCAGTGACAGGCAGGGCTAATTAGCTCATGTAACTTGTTTGCACTACTTTATCTTCATTGTTGCTCTGACTTTCCATGCAGGCAACAATTACATAGCCGTGAGGACATGCAGAATTATGCCTGGAATCTCTGGTTTAATTAGAGAAGGCACAGGCAATGCTGCTGCTAACTGCAGGTGCCCACCTGACAGATGGACAGAGGGATCTCATGTGTTTGTCTGCCTTTCCTCTGTGTCCCCCACTGTGCAAGCTGCTAACAGCTGGCAGAAAGGGTTGTGTGGTCCCTGGGCTTGTCAGGCTCACAGAAATAAAATAGCTGACTATCAAGGCCTCAGTGCATACAGTCATATGAAGATTGTTATTTTTTTGGGAAGCTAACAGTAAGTGCATGTTTTAAGGGAGCACACAAACTGATGCTTTTCTTCTCTTAGCCTCCTCCAAGCTCTTGCCCTATTTTTCCCCTGGGGAAACAAAGCTGCTGTTTGGCACATCAGGTGATGAATCTCTATTTCACTAGACAGCTTGTTTGCAACCAGACTTCTGAAAACAGGGGCATGGCTCATTCCTCCTGAAGTGCTGGGCTGAGGATTTCAGCACTGTCAGGATTTCAGCACAGGGTCATTTACCCCCTGTCACATCTTGCAGTGAGCCAACAAGGAGCTGCAGCGCTGCACAGGAGGGCAAGGCACAACAGGGCAGCAGGATCCGCTTTGTCTGGCTCTGCTGTGTGGCAGCTCCTCAGCAGAGAGCCGTGCAGCTCAGTGGAATGCACCAGCAGCTACTGAGTGAGATTGAACGGGCATGTCTGAACCTACATCCCCTGAAATGGGGAGTGATCCACACCAGCACAGCTGGCAGCAGGGAGGGGGACTCAAAGGGAAGGAGGTGTAAGGTAATACGGCTGTTTTGAATAGCTGAATGAGACTTTCTCTGTACCCTTCAGAATTAAACAGCCAGGCAGCAGCATCTCCAAGACCAATTTACCCAAACCCAAGGGAATAGTGGTCAGAATCTGTAACAAGCTGGGAGGTGATTTGACATTAGGTGACACAGCCACATGTCACCTTGTTGCACTGGCAATCGTGTTGGCAGAGATCTGCACCTTTATCAGCACATCCTTTTGGCTCTACCCTCAGGAAGGGTAGCTCCTACAAGGCAAAAAAAAGGTATTTGTTTTAGGTACTATAAAGGTATTAAAGTATTATAATTTTTTAGGTATTATAAAGGTATAAAGGTATTATAATTTACAAGGGGATGTAGTGATTTTATTTTTTCTTTTAAATAAATACTTGTGCTGCTGTGACTGTTCTTCCTGACCAGGTGGCCTGCATAACACAGGGATGTCAAGGACAGACATTTTGCTTAGCCCAACAATGAAGCAAACCAGAGGAACTAAAGAAAAACAAAATAAATAATAAAAAATAAAATATATATATATATTATATATATAAAGGATGCTGCACAGTTTGAGTTTCTTGTAGTTAAACAAGACTTTAGGTATGCATTTGTGGCTGAAAGGCAGAGGTGGGGATGTCCAGCCTGCTATGAACAGGGGAAGCAGCACTACATCACTTGCACCTTGCTCTCAACAAACCTCACTAGATTTGTTCTTTTTATATTTTATATAAAAATAATATCATATTATTTTATATACCCAAAGCTTTTTTTGGGTACATCATTCCATTCAATTTTACAGCTGCACCAGTCCCTGTGTGTAAGGGCAGAGTGTACATCTGGAAGGAAAAGGGCCTCACTGGGATGTTTCATGGAAGTAAATGGTGACACTGGCAGCACTATTTTTGTAACAGAAACATGGTCACACTTATTTATATTGTCTTGAAGTAACAGATTCCCAAGGTTGGAGTCCAAATAGAGTGGGACTTCTATGAAGGACCATGGGGTTAGAGAAAAAATGAGTATCATAGCAGAATGGCCTTTAAAGGTCAGAAAAAAACTGTAACTGGAAACCTCAAGATAATTTAAAACCCTCAGTGTAGATGAGAGTTGAAGGAACATTTAATCCACCAGGTACCTGCCCCCCTGTTTAGAGGCTCAGCAGTTTTAAAGGCTGTTATAATTAACATAACACAGGAGGAGAAGGCAGCTTGGTTTACACACATGAACTGCAGTTTGAACTTCATAGGCGTAAGCTACACCAGATTTTTTACTAAAAGGGAGGAAGGGACAGTATAAAGGATTCTTTAAGCGAAAGGAAACATTTTCAGAATGTAGACTCATGAGATGCTGTTTCTGGAAGTGCAAAACTCTGCACTCCCAGCAGGACATATCCTTCCTTGTAACCCATCCCTTTGCTGGCAGAGGCAGAGAAGAGGATTTAAGCCTCACAGCTCTGTGCCAAATCCTCCTCCTCATCCCTGAAATCCCTGTGTGAGCAAGCTGGCAGTTGCTGTTCAGATGAGATCAGTGGTGTCTGCTGCAAGCTGAGGCAGTGGAGGACTCTCAGCAGCAGCAGGGAAGCCCTTGCTGCCTGCGTGGTCCTCCCAGGCACTGGCAATTACTGGAATTGTCTCTCCTTGTTCCCTCTGCACGTTATTCCTGCAGAGCAAGGACCTGCAGCAGCAGCAGGTGGGGTGGCTGCAATCCTCTGTGCAGACCAAGAGAGACAAGTGAGCAGCAGCAGTAGTGATTTTACAGCTGGATAAATACATATACATGTGTGTGACTTCAGCAGGGCAGGTCACAGGCAGGTTTTAGAGCACAGCAAAGCAAAAAACCAGCAGCTGTGTGCCCTTTGTCTCAGGAGAGAGGGGTTGGTGTAGCCAAGAGCACTTTGCCTCCAAATGCTTTCTGTCACTGTCTAGCAGGATTTAAAAGACTTGAAAGACTTTCCAGGAGCGTATCAAATTCCAGAGGTGAATCCAGATCTTGTGTGGAAAAGCAGGATCACTTGTGCTATCTCCGGTCCATCTCCCATAGGCATCAAAACAAAAGCTATCACTTTAAATTCTCTGATTTATAGCAACACCACAGTCTCTGAGCACCCAAAATGGTACCAAGTTGTTTTAAAAGCCAAAGTCTACCTATGAAAAAGTTCAGGGGGAAAAAAATTAATCTCATCCTCTTCCAAAACACCCCCTACAGAAACTTCCTGACTTTCAAATCCCAATTTCTTCAAAAGGTCAGACATCAGTGCTCTTTATATTTACTCAAAACAAGTGCATCAATTACTTCTTCATTTTAATTGACCTGCCAGAAGGGATCTTCTCAATGAGAACCTAATTAGGGGAAGGAGCCTGTGGAAGCCATGTATTAGATCCACCTGGGACAAACTGAAATAAGCATCCTCCCCCTCTCATTACACTCCAATGTACCCTTCAATTCTTTTCAAAAAAATTTTTACTGCTTTCTATTATTTTTTTGCTGAGTAATTTTAAAATCTAGCTATGGATCTTTTTTTTGCTTTGCTCCAAGTGAGAAAAGCCAAGGAAACACCTTTGTTTTCCCCTACAGAGCTAGGACTCAGTGTGAGTGGCTGGCTGGACAGTTAGCACTTGTTACCTTCCTCTGCAGATCAAATATGTGCTTTGAGTGCGAGCATTTCATGTCATGTAATCAACATAAATTTAATAAGCTAAAGGAACTTCTCTGTCCTACCTCAGGGAGGAGGCAGGGTCCAAGCAGAGCCAGCTCCTGCAGCCAGGAGCAGGCACATGGTGTGGTCAAAACGCAGCTCTGTTCATCCACATCCCAAAGATTTTAGTATCCATTATGGCTTCTGTTAGCTTATGCTAAGAAGGCAACAAAGAAAGCAATGTGCATGCAGGTGTGTTTAATATAAATGACCATCTGCAAAAGCATCATTTCCTCAGTTTTTGTGAGATATTGCTAGTACTGGGCTCTTGAAAAATCTGCAGCAATAGAATTTTTTGTATGAATTTGGGTTTGTGCTCCCCCCACCCCGCACCTCCCTCCTTAAGTTATATGAAAGTTTTCTACTCGTCATGAGGATTTATTGATTATTATAGGTCTATGGGATAATTAAATATGCAGATTTGGCAGCTGTAGTAGAGAATACTATTTCAGAAATACTAACAAAATGTTAAATCCAAGGAATCCCACTCCTAATACTCCATAGGGTCATGAATTAGTGCAGGGGATATAAATATAAATGACACCATTTAAAATTCAGATACATGACTATAGCTACTGAGTTTATCTCTCACTTATCCCTTAGTTACTAAGGGTAGAAACTCCCCCCCTTACATCCATTATGCTCTTTATTTTATACTTGAGTAAAACCATATATATGTCATTCATGGGCTTTTAGTTCACGAGGACTTTTGTGCTAGAATTAAATGGAAATAAGTAATTCTGCAAGTATCCCCAACTTTTCTGTGAAGTAAATTCTTGCTATCCCTCCCCTCCCGATGCTAACTGTCCAGCTATGAAACAGGGGGCTGTCTGCCCTCCGAGTGAGATTTTATTGCTAAAATAGAGTAAAAACTGTTTTAAAACAAAGAACACACATATTTATAGTAAAACTCAAGTTTGTTTTACAATTAGAGAAAAGTCACATGGTCCCCCAAAAAACCCCGTTTTTTATATATATATATATATATGTATTTCGAAAATATATTTAAAAACATAAAAACTCTAGTTAAACATATATTATGTTAATCAGTACACTTAAATATAGCTTAATTATATTTACAATATGACGCAATTGCTTTTAAATTTTAATGCCAATTTCAATATTTTCCCAAAAAAACATAAAATTATATAAATATACAATAAATATTTATGTTACACAAGATGAATAATACAGAACAAGGCCACAGATATGAACTTACAGTTGCAAGAGTCTTTAACACAGCACTAGGCCTGCTGACATGCATGATATACTTCTGTCACAAACAGACCAGAGCAAGAGTTTTAATGAAGTGATATGAAGGAAAACCAACCCTCCCCTCTCTGTCTGTGTTAATTACAACTGCCCAGCCTGTGGATGTGTAAGGTCAGGCACGGCAGGGCCATGGGACTGCAGGTTAATTGGATTAATTAACCTCATATCAATAAGCAGAGGGTTGGTATGTTATGGGGAATATCAGTCTGGGTGTAGTTACTGCACACAGTTCTCTGGGTTCCCAGCTCCATCCCTTAATCCCTCACCAGCTACATGGGCTGTCCTTTCCCCCTCTGGACCTACCATCCCACTGTGCTAATTCTGCCACACCTGCACCACCTTTACTGTGCCAGGTGAGGGTTTATAAGTAAAGGATATAGCCATAGTTAACTTTGGGAAGTAAGGAACTTTATTTCTAGCATGATTTATGCAAACACTTCTCTTTTGGAAATTCAGCTTCTTTGAACTAGTAGTTATTTTATTCCTGGATCTGAATTAGACTACTGTCAGATCCTAGCTCTTTTTTTTTCCAGTCTAGATGAGTGATCTGTTTGTTATTCACATATCAGCATCATCCTTTCCTTTAAAGCAACCAACCCTTATTTTGAGAGAAGCCAACATTACAGCACTTCTCTGCTGCAGATTAAGAGTATTGCTGAGAATAGCTCCTGAGTCACCTTGGGTTTACTAAATGTGAATTACAATACACACACAGGTACTGGCCCCAGGGGAATGAAATGGTCTAGTGGAAGATGTACTTGCCTGTAATATAAATGATCTTTAAGGCTCCTTCCGACACAAAACATTCTTTGATTCTATAATTTAATTTGCATAAAGAATAACCTAGATGAAATTTTAAGAATTTCAGTAAGGTTTTGGGTTGTTTTTGGTTTGTTTTTTTTTCCTGTGTGGGAAACTCCCATCAGCAATTGATGGGGAAGGCTGAAGTTTGAAGTTCAGGTGGGTCACACAACCCTCTCCTCTCACTCAGTCTCGTGTGCACATGGCCAGTGCAACCAGCACTTCGACAGCCAGTTATCCTCAGGAAGGGGCTGCTCTTCTACCCAAAGTAGGAGCAATCACTGATGTGAAAGTGTGTTAGCTTCCAGCATGGGTTTCCATCAGTGATCACATAAAATCAGTGTTAAATATGCTCTTCAAAGAGCATCACCGGGGCCAACATATTTCCATAAGCTTTGCCCAGTCAAAGTTTTAATGAACACAGATTCTAGGGCATTCAGAAGCAGATTATATTTCACAGTATTTTCCTACTTGTTCAGCTATTTTTTTTTATCTACAGGAATTACAAATATAGCATCAGCCTTCAGTGAGCTTACTAACAAGCTATTTCTGTTCTCAGCCCACTGTAGCCGGTGCAAGTGCTATGCACAGCTCCCAGCCTTACAACCCTCCTTTTTAGCAATATTCTGTCAGGAGAGGAGGGAACACAGAGCTAAACACATCTCTCAGAAACTAAGCAAGTTAAGCCAACTCCTCCAGCACTTGCTCTTCATTTACTTCAGGAGTGGTTTTTTAGTGCCAATATCTGTTTCATAAAATAAGTCTGACAGCAGAGGTAGAGCCACACAAACACAATGTGAGTTGTTTTCTGCTAGAAGTAGCGCTCTTTTCTGTCTCATTCCCAAGCTGTTCCCAGGGCTCCTTCAGGCAGAGGTGCCCCCAGAGTTTGCCCACCAGCTTTGCAGGCCTGGGGCTGCTGGCATGCTCTGGAGGGAAAGGGCATCCATGTACATGGCCAAGCTCTTGCTCTCTAACACAATGCACAGGACCACACTCAGTAATCACTGCAACTGGAGCAGCCCCAGTCAACCCAAATCACTGTTATTTGTTCCCAAACTGGCTGAGCTATAAAGTGCCACAACCAACCTGATTTCAGATCCCCCGTCATCTTTTCTAGACCCTTTTTCTAGTGACACTCTCACCGTGCTTCACCAAGACATTTCATCCAAGCACAGTCTTTTATTATATGAAAATAATTGCTCTGAACACTATAGAATATTCTCTATATGACAAGCTCCAGTTCTATGGTAAGTGAAATACTTAAAGGTCACAACCAATGTCCCTCCAGAGGGAGAAAAGGGGGAAAAAAATTTCTCAAACACAAGCTAACATGGTATAAGCAAATGCATGTCTCAAAATACTGAAAATTGAAAAAGAAAGGCAAAACAAAAAACCCCCAACAACAACAAACCACCCCTCCCTCCCCCCAAAACCAAAAAAGCATGTTGCCATACAGTTAAATAAGTGTTGTCTTTAAGCCTGAAGTTCAACAATGTGAAGTGGAACATCACCATTCTTTTTCAGTTGCCTCTTTTTATTATTTTTTGTCAGTAGTCGGACTGCTATCGCAAACACCTTCACAACATACAAAAACCAATTTTTTTTTTCTAATCCAGAATAAGGTAATGATTTTTTTTCTTTTTCAATCTGATGGGAGTTCAAAAGTAAAAGAGAAACAGTAAAACTATGACAACAGCACCTTGACATTGTTTTAATTTCAACGCTATCAGAAGTTAGAAGCAGTAAACATATATACTAACAGACTAAAGATACTTACTGTCTAAAATGTAAACAGAATGTTTTGGTTCAATTTATTTTTCTGAAAGAGGACAGTTTATCATTAATTCACAATTGAAGCAGCATGCAATTTTATTCTTTTTTTTTTTAAAAATTTTTTTTATATTTTCAATTCTTGGCAACGGCGACAAACCACAATGTTATGGAGGAATGTAATGCAGACTTTTTTGTTTGCTTGATTTTCCTTTTTTTTTTTTTTGTTTTTTTTTGTTTGTTTGTTTAAACTTGTGCGCAAATGACTATTGTTCCCCTTCAGGTCATGGATATGTTCAATAAATAGATTGTGTAACCACTGTACTGTATAAACTTCAGTCATACATGCAGTCCATAAAATTATTTTTTTACCGAATAATTTACCCTGTTATGTATATATACAAATAGATAATTTCGTCTCAATATAATCTATACAACACGAATCCACTATCTTCCCCTTTTAATGGTTAATGTACATACACAAGAAGTGTCTATCCTTATAAAGCGCCAGCCAACTCTCTTTTTATTATCCATGGTGAGAGCTCTCACGTAAGACTGGGTAGTTCGGCACTGAGAGTTCCAGTGCCTCTTGTCTATGCCCCTGCAGCCCTCCTTTGTGTACCCCTTAGGGTTGCATTTGGTCTCATAGAAGTATTGCTTCAGCTGGCCTTTGGGTACTGGAACTTTTTCCAGGACTGTGACGGTTGCCCCGGACATGTCCACTGCAGTCTTTTTCTCTGCTGCCGTCACCCACTCACTCGTGCTGTCGCACACGCTCAGTTCCCCGCGGCGAGCTGGATCGGAGTGGCGCCGGACCCTCATGGACATGTTTGCAGCATCCAAGTAGTTTTTGTACTCCTCGAGCAGAAAGAGCAGCGGGGGTTCCAAAGGCACTTGACTGCTTAGCATGACTCGGGATGTGTACAAGTCTGCATCCTTGTTTCCCTCACTGGGCTGGATGTCCTGGTCCTCGTCTAGAAGCTCCTCTATGACATGTTCAAAAGTATCTGCCAACGATGTCAGTCCTCTTGAACCAGCACTGGGCCCATTTATGCTCTCAAGGGTCCCGTGGGTCCGAAGACCTGGGTAAGACAAGCTGCCTTGTCCTCTTAGACTAGCTTCTTTCATTGGGGCAGCTTTCATGCAAGTGAAGTATGAGATAACCATAGTAAAGAAAAGGATGGTCATCACTCTTCTCACTTGGTGGAACTGTTAAAACCAAGAAAAATAAATTAACTTACAAGGTTTGGAGGAATAAAATTCACCCAAGTTGACACAAAACTATGCATTTTCTACAGAGAAATTCTGCATGCAGTTGCGACTCATTACCAGTGATAAAACATACTCTTGTAAAAGAGTGTTCTTTAATTTAGTTTCAGAAAAAGTATATGCTGCAGCAAAGGCAACATTGATCCCAGCAACTCAGTTCTTATATGCTAAAACCTCTTTGCAGCAAGTATTTGATTAGATACTATGCAGACTCCTCATTTATTGACCAATTACACCTATTTCAAGTAATGGCAAAAGCAGCACTGCTATTTAACAATGCAACATTTCAGCAATAAAAGCTTCACAGCTGCAAAAGGCAAGACTTCCAATTCAAGCAAATGTAAATACTTGATTTTGAGGACTTCTCTATGGAAGAAAATAACTCATTCTGCCCACAAAAAAAACCAACACAGAGTAGCACCAGGATAAACTGCATTTGTGTTTTGAAAGCAATCTCCGAAACACAGGAAGAAGCCATACGATTCTGAGGTCTCAGCAGGTCAATTTCTCATGTAAATGTAGAAGGTATATGTACCTAAATACAGAACAATAAAATGGCCTGGAACAGTGCACTGAACTGGAGCTGGACAGGTTGCTTGCATCACGTGAACAGCATGGAAAGGGCACGCAGGATTACAGAGCTGGTAACAGCTATACTGAAGTGACAGTAGCAGAACCACTGTTCTGTACTTTTCCAGAGCCCCACACCACCTCTTCTCAGGTGGGCAGAGCGTTTACTTACACCTAGTTAGAGTCTCAGGTGGGCAGAGTGTTCATTTACACCTAGTTAGAGTCCAGAGGCCATCATTAAAGCCAGCATAACCAACCCTACTGCCATACTGAAACACAGCAGTTTGCCTGTTTCTCTCGCATTCTGCCCCAAAACCTGGCACATGTTAAGGGTCATGCTTTGATGTTTATGTGTGTTCTCATCTCTGTCGTCACTGAGAGGTGGGGTAGCACCAGAAAGGTGTGCTGGTAAGGAAATTCCTCACCAGGCTTGGAATCAGCACAGCTCACTCCTATCAGGACTCCCAACTGCTTGGAGCTGGTATGAACTCCTTCCCAAGGGCTTTTTTGAGTCTCCTCAGGGTAAAAATTGTTTCCTCCACAAGTGCAGAGTAGATACTTTAAGTCCTGTTAAAAGGACCGCCCCCAAATCCTGCAGTGACAGAGATCTATGCCTTCCATCTGATCCCAAGTACTACTACAACATCTATCATATCCAGTTGTCATTTTTTTCACCTTCTGATCTCTCTTCTCACCAGTTCTGTTTGCTAGAAAGCAATGGCATTGTTCACATTTTTGAAAAAGCAGCTAATGCATGTTTCAGAGCTTTTGAAGTTCATTTGGAAGTACCTCATACTTGGCAACACTCATTGGAGTAAATGCTATTTCTGTTTGCCAACAGGGTGCTATGTAAAAAGACTTACTTTATCTCCAGCAAATATGCTGTGGGAAATCAGTACTCTTATGACTTAACATGGAAAGGCAATTTATCATAAAACATACAAATAAAGTGAAATGTGCACTAGAAAGGCAATGCCTAAAATGTAGGTCTTAAAATACCTAATGAAGACAGGGTGGGAAGTGTTCAGGATTATGTCCATGCCCCCCTCATCTCCAGGCCCCCACTAAACAAGATTTTGGCCAAGAATTCTTTGTAACCCAGCACAACTCTTCCTTCATCCCTCCATCTCTCTTCCTGTTTAATAGTGTTGTTGCGGCATAGATTTATTAAGATTAAACAAACCTGACATCTGTGACTCACAGGAACATAGTGTTTGCTCTAACCATGCAGAACATTCATATTTTGCAGATTTTTTTCATGTTGGGATTTTCAAAACATTCTACAGGGAGTGTCAGATTTCTTCCTCAAAGGGAAGGAAAGGAGGCATTACAAAGGTGATTTACAAAGGAAGGAAAAAGATTGATAGTCTTCCTTTATCAAATGAGGGACAACTCTTATTTTCATTCCTGAAATTGGGTGGCTCAGCTAACATACAAATGTAGAGCTAGTGGAACAAAAAATAATATTTATACAGTCTCTCTTCAGAGAATTGTTTAATATAAAACCTAAAAAGAACCCCAGACACTCACATCACACTTTGTGGCCACCAGAGCAATGAACAGAAAACAGATCTTCTGGCTCCTACCCAAGTTCCTGTTATTTTTATCAAAGTAGTGCCCAGAGGTCCTGGCCAGTTCTTGACTCTGTAGGACAGTCTCTCTGAGCACGTAGCCCCCCCAGTGGGCCTTCCACAGCAAAAGAGAGAGGGCACAGAGGCACCAAGACAAGCACAGAACAGGGAGAGGTTTGCACCCACCAGGTAAGCACACCAGCTGGAGTAGCTCGCTTGCTGTTTAAGTTAGACAGGTGAACAAAGGAGAGAAGAATCCCTGGTCCAGGCCACATCACTGACTCCTGTCACTGGGCTGTTTACCTTGCATGGATGTGAAAACAGAACAGTGGCTGCACAGCTTCACTCACATGGATGCTTTTCTTAAAAGGAAGACAATGGAGGACAGTGGTGCAGATTGACTTTGATAAGGCCTCAGCATCCTCTGCCCACAGCTGGTTGCTCACCAGATCTAACAGTACTTTATATATCACATTCAATTTTCCTTAATCAATTATGCCTTCCATTTAGCAAGAAAACTGCTGTCAAGTGTGATCAATTCACATCTTATCTGATGATACAACCACCACTATTATCTGGGATAGCAAGAAATTACGTACAACTGGACTGAAAACCAACAATTTTTAGACATTTAGGCATTACCCACATAACATACTGATGATACACAAAAAACCCGTATCTGCTTAAAGGCCAATCCTCTTCCTCCCATTTAAAACTCTAGAAGAGCATGTTGAAGTAAGCTTTAGCAGCACAGATACACGGAATATTGCCAGCAAGCAACCACAGAACAAACATCTACTACTCTGCAAATGAGTCCCAGACTAAGCTGAACTCCAGAAGCAGGATGTAAAACCATTCTTCTCTCTATCTTACCTTGACTCAAGCATTGTACAGAGTCCTTATCTTTGGCAGCAAAATTATGTCAAGTGATGTAATACAAGGGTGTAATATTTTATCACCTGGAAAATACCTTTATTTTAGAGACCAGAGCAATTTGTGTTAGCAGTTGCTAAAAATCAACTGGTTTAACATGCTATAGAAGAATCAGATTATTTCACTTCATGAGTAGAATCACACAACCTTTCAGCTATTGTTGAACTCACACATGAATGTATGTGTGTTGGTTTCACCTGGCTTGATTTTTTGGTGAGGAGGAAAGAAGGTGGCCATGGAAGTGATTATTTTTCTTGTGTAGCAGCTGAGATTCTTCTGCAAGGTGTGGTGAGGACAATAATATAACAAACAACTTCCCTTTAATTCATGAAGTGCATGGGGGGATGCAGAGGTCCACTCACAGCCCGTGAGAAAAGATGCTCATGCTGGAGCACATGGATGCTGAAAAGCTGTAATCTAGTGGAAAACTCAAACAGAGGGAAAGAAGATAAAGAGAACCCTTGCTTCCAAACTAGAACAACTCATCCTTAAAGAAATGACACCCCATGAACTAAAATGACCAACACCATGTATTTTGGGAAGACTATTCTGCCCAAGGAAGGGACTCACATTACAGCAGGTTGGGTGGGACTGCAACTCATGAAAATTAGAACCGTGTTGGAAAAGCTCACAGAGAACTGCCTCCTGTGGGAAGGACCCCATGACACAAGAGAAGACTTCTCTCCCTAAGCTAATTGAAGAAAGATTTTTAGAAGTGCTTAACTGACTAAAACCCCCATATTTAGTCTCCCTGTACTGTTGGTGGGAAGGAAAGAAGGGCTGGGAGGGGGTTGGGGGGAGGAGGAGGGAGAGAAAGGTGTTGTAATGGTTTTAGTTCTCATTATCCTCCTTTAGTTCTGTTAATATTTTTATTTTAATACCTTTTAAGTTTTGACCCTGTTTTGCCCTTAAAGTGTTTCTTCCCAATCCTTACCTCAAGTCATGAGCCCCTTTGGGTTTTCTTTCCCCCTCCATTACTTAACTACAGCAGAGAAGAATGGGTGAAGAGTTTTTTCATGGGTGCCTGGCATTTAGCCAGCATCAAACCACAACAGGTTCACCTCCTTAATGAGGCAGGACTAATATCCCAATGCTGCACCAATAAGATCATTGGAAACACTTTGGAGGGCAGCTTCCAGTCCTTTTCCTCTCTGTTCCCCAACCACCAAACCTTCATTATATTGCAAAGATTTAAGATACTGCCTGTCCTGTTACAGTAAGTGTCTTGTAAATCCCAAACATTAACTATTGTCTATATTCTTCTGATTATGAGCCAGTCAGTGTGCCACCCTGTGTGGAAGGGGAAGTGAGCTGGGAACATGGGACAAAACAATTTTCCTATTTCCCTAGCCTGCTACTACCGAGCAAGGCATTGATCCTTTCTGTGTTGGGCATATCCACTGCTATGAGGTCTTGCACGGAGATGCCCCAGCATTTTTGTGTACATCCATGCCTGAGGCTGTGCTGTAGGCTGAGCAACTAGCTCCCATGGAGGTCACCAGTGCTGACTTTTTCTGAACTGGAGCAACCTGGCTGATAATACAACTGATCAATACAACAATGCCAGACAAACAGTGTGGCCATGACTGCTTGTAGTAAGATGTGCACCCAGAATCATACAATAAAAAAACTACTGATGTTACAACATCAGTCTGTAATCCTACAACACACTTCTTTTCCCTCCCTTCTCAGGTGTAGGAGGTTCAGGTCTCTACTTCACACCTTCTAGGAACAACAAGTAAAGGCTGCAACCCTTTTGCACTGCTATTCAGCCACATCTCTGGGCATCAAAGATCAAAGACATCTCTAGCAATTGCTAGAGTCTCTAGTCCAATTGCTGTCCCATTCACTGTACACCCACTAACTTGTACAACATAGATATACACTAGCTTCCCTGAGAGCAACCCTTAGACTACTCCCTCAGGACTTGAGATGCATCTATCAGAAATCACATTTGAGACCAGCTTGGTGGACACTCTCATGGCCACAAGAATGTTCTTTCTGCTTTCATGCAGCACAGTGAAGCTGTAGCAATGAAAAGAGGTCACCCAGTGGACCAGATCTCAGGAAGATGAGACCTACTTCATACTCCAATAAAGTCCATACAATTACAGCTAGAGTAAGGACATGTAATTGTGGCAGTCATCTCCACTAATGGAAAGCAGGCTCATTAAATGAAGGTCACGTCAATTATCTACAGCTACTTAACATATGCAGTCAATGACCTTGCTGTACTATTTATTTCAGTATTTGTACTTAATGAAGATTCACCAGTTAATTGTTTCATTTCGTTATTTTTAGTTATTTTAAGCAGAAATCCAGTAGCTTTACAGGTTATATTTCCACCAGAGAGACCTAAGGAATAGCTGTGAACATGTACTTGCTTTTCTGCATCCCAGTATGTGCCATGACAGTTGAAATAACTTTCAGTAGTGAATAGATTCATGTTTTCATCTCCAGAAAGGAGTGTGTGGAGGAAGATAAAATTAGCAGCATGTGACATTCGTTTTGTGCCTTGCCATTTTCTAAGATCTTTACACAAAAGTTCAATTTACCAAATCCTCCTGAATGCCACAGGCATGAGTTTCTGCTTTATGCATCATTGCCAGAGTGTGTGAACAGATATCAAAATGGGATGCATGTCAGCACATGATTTGCAAAGACTAAATGTACTGAGAACAAATAGCATTAACCTTTATCACATGCATAACTGGATGTCTGACACACTCTACTTATCCTTGAGGCTATTTATGCAGCAAACTACATAATTACATTTTATTACTGCAAATAAAGCACCCACCCCCCAATACATATACATGCACACCCATATCCAATTTGTATCCTTGTAAGTTGGTGCTTCTCATCAGGAAGAATAAACCTATTTTATTTTTATTCTCATGTTGGTTTCCCCTGAGGTAATGAAATCTACTCAGCCTTAATGCCAGAGATAGCAGAGACTATGAAGTATTGTGAAGTCCAAGATAAACAGCAAGCAAATTTACAAGTAGTGCTAACTTTAACTACAACTTTTAGCATGAGAAATTGGCTTTTATCTTATGTTGCTAAATATTGTCTGTGGTACAGCTTCTGAGAGCAAACAAACTCCAGTAATGTCTATATTGGCTCTGGAAAAGTATGCATCTGTCTAAAGTATGCACTACAAGGCATTTTTTGTGGGGTTCCAAGGTTTTATTGGACTCTCTCCTCAGTACATACAGAAATCACAGCTTCTGACAACCAGAGGTGAGAAAGAACCCAAAGAAAATAATGACAAAATAATAATGCCATGACATCACAGTCCTGATCTTTCACAGAGCCATGCATCAGAGTTTCCTACAAACTTCTCATACCTTTCTAGATACTCAAACAGCTCACTTCAAAGCTCTGAGTGAGAATTCAGTTGCTTTAATGAGTGCAGAGCAGATTCATTGCAAAGACACTTAATTATGCTTAAATTGGCTAAGTGCAGGAATACAAAGTGTTCCCAGCAGGCTCTCTGTCGGACAGATCTCAGACCCAGTAAACAGTAAGGATGAGTTTTGACAGTATGCACAAGTGAAGAAATAGCAGACCAGATTCACAGATGGTATCATAGGTTTTCAGAGAGACATCTTTAGAGGAGATATGCACTTTTTTTATACTTTGTAATAGGAACTAATTATTGAGCTAGCTCAACACTTACTGCCTTTCCAGCTGTTCGTACAGCACACCACACTTCAGGCACTCAAACTGCACAGGAACTTGTGATTCCAACTGTACACAAAGAAACTTAGCTCCCAAAAGAGCCCTCTGTGTGTGCCACCATTTGTGCCTTCACCACAACATTTCTTGCCAAAATTTCATGTTGAAATGCCAAGGTATGCAATGAATGTCCTCCACAAATAAAAAGGTTTCTTCTTTTCAGAGTATCATGGGTTGAGTAACATGCTGCACTTCTATTACTATGTCACAAATACTGTGCAGTAGGGATGATACTTCTAAGCTCAAAACTTGTGCATTAGCAAATTCCAAGTTCAAAATTGACTTTAGAAAACTGCATTTATCTCTTTAGAGTACACATCAAGGTATGTTCATGCCATTACTGTGGTCATTCAGAAGTAACACTAAAGCAATCTCTGTGAGAGGAAGGTTCACCTATAGAATGGGGTACGTACTCCCCTCCCCAACATGAAACCCATGAAACCAATCCATTAAGTAATTACTCCATGCCAAGATACTATCTGGTTCCTCCATGGGGGCAGATAATTACAGTTCTCTGAAATCATTTGCTTCAATAGCCACTAGAGCTTTATAAAATGCTAATTCAACCTGCGTGCAAAAGAACATTAAGAAAGAACCTCAGACCTTCGAGCAGCATCTGCAGTTTGTCTTCTATTTCACTACAGCTCTTTGGTACAAAACACTGCACTGAATCATCACAGGACTAAGCTATTCTGCCAAGTACACACATGAAGCTCACAGAGAAGTCAAGGATAATTGGCACCCAGAAGCAGGAACAGAACGGATCGTGTTGCGTGCAATCTAGCACGAGCTGGATCCATTGAACAGTGACATGTGTCCAGCAGCCCTGGAACAACCCAGAAGTTCCTGCACCAGTTGAGGCTTGATTTCACAGAGTGCCTATAAAATATTGAACAGCATGGAAAGGATCCCACACATACATCAGTTCTGCTGCAAGTGGCAGCTTCCTAGGACTTATAGAACATTATGCACCCAACAGAAACGTAAGTGAAGATTTGCCAAGGAAAAGAAATGGTTAAAAAGCATAATCATCAGATAGTGCAGTTACCAGTGGTTTGGGAAGGCAGTGCTTTCACTAGGGTGAGGGGAGGAGAGCAAGGGCTATACCTGTTTGTAGCAAGACTCTTACCTTTGCCGAGACCCTGACTGTGTGTGGCATTGCTGTAAGAGAATACCTTACTTTTAGCCATAGCCAGTACTTGAAATGCAGCTGATCACTACATTGTGATGTGAATGAACCAGAAACCAGAAGTGCTTTCTGTGAGAGCTCTGACAGGTATTAACAGTGCTCCTGCATTTGCTAGTGGTGTTTCAGTCATCTTTTGGCTGTCTGCCCTTGTGTGTGGATTTTTCTTGACACATGCTCAGTCCAGCTGTCAGCACAGGATCTCCAGGGAAATAATTTCTGTACACAGAGCAAGGAATAAAAGCTTACACTGAGGTACCAGAGCAGTTTCTGGGAGTATTCAAGTCTAAAAATTACATGGGAGTAGAACCAGAGAAGCAGCAGAAATCTGTAGGTTTGCAAAGTCACCTCAATCAATGTTAATGGAATAACGAGGACTTGTATAACGATATAAGGATATGCTCATTGGGAATCTAATCCACTTCACTGGGCAGCCAGCCCTGCACGTGTCTTGCTGTGATAACAGCTTTATCTTTAGAGATAACACTATTGGAAAATTATGTCAGTATGTTAACATAACTGTATTGAAAACACTTTGGCAAGAAGTGCTCTTTCACCAATGATATTTTACAATGACAATGCAGCTTACCACAGATTTCAAAGCATTATTGTTTTCAGCTTTTTAATCCCCACCTTCTAAGTGGTTTCATGTTGAAACAAGACTGTTGCACTTGCTATGGCTGGTACTCTATCCCTAATCTATTTTAAAAATCTGGGGGCCAACATCAACCAGATTCAATAGAGGGACACACATAGTCATGTTGTATAACCAGCATGCCAGCACCTGAAACCAACCCAAATAAGCTCTCCTCCTCCTCCTCCATCCTTGGGAAAACACCTGTGTATAGGCTTATGGACTTACAACACCGTATTTTCATTTCATTTCACAAGCTCCACAGAGGGAAAGGGTTTGGAATCACTAGAAGGGGTGAGGAGGTACCTCTGGCAGAGGTTTCAAAACAAGCTTCATTAGTTGTACTACTCAAGGTACAAGCATTTAATGGAACAAAGAAAAAAAAGCCCCTGTAGTCTTACAGGAAAAATTAATTTATCCAACTCCTGCCTTCTCCCAAATGTATAATGGTGTAATTTCTTTCACCAAGAGTGTTACACTGTGATTTCTGTGAATTACAGAGACACTGGGACCTTACCTTCCCTAACTAAAAATTAAGTTTACAAGGTCCCTGACTTTTCATACCTGCCACTAGATATAACAGATTGTGGCATCATGGGGAATTATTTCCACAAAAATTATTGAAGTTCCTTGAAGCAGTAAGTTCCAGTGGACCTTAATTCTGGTGGACACAGTCCCTGCCTGGTATAAATCCACCATGTTCCATTCACAGATTTATATCAGTTGCAAAGGTGACTCAATATTTATGTGCTTAGAAAAATCAGATGGGGTCACAACCTAAAAAATAGCTAATAGCTGTATCAGAACAAAATGTGACAGGTTTCAACAAAACAGTTTCCTCAGAACTCCTGAGGGATACATGAGTATTCGGTAATACAGTTTAAGGAGAAAGGAAAAGACCTTTCTAGGTGTGCAGGCCAGCTCTTCCCTCACTGATATAAGCACATAAATAGCCTGGACATGTCTATAAAGAGAAGTATGCAAAATCCAGCCCAACACCACCTAATGTTCCTCACTTGGGTGTCCTGTTTCATGCACAACCCCCCACTGAAGAAAGTGGCTTTGCTGCCAGCAAACCACTGTTCTCACTGTAAGAGCCCTTAAGCTCCAAAGGGTAGGTTTGTATATGAGATTTCAGTCATTAAATAAACACGTCTCTAGAAAAACTTCAATACCTGTCCCTTCATGTAAGCAGATCCCACTATGCTGCAGGGAAGGACAGCTTCTCTTCTAATAGCTGGGGGTGGGGGAGGAAAGAGAAAGTTGAAGCGAGAAACATTAAATTACAAAATTACTCTTGGAAACAGCTAAGTCTTTTTCCTCTCCCAAATATCACCACAGCAGAATAGACTAGTTATAGAAGTCACCATCCTATTCAAAATCAAAAATGTCATACCAGAGATTATAAGTAGCTGTAGAGGGAAAGAAATTCTTAGCAAAAGCTAAGAAATCTGCTACTTAAGCTGTTGTGACTCTCCAATTGTACAGCATTTTTTTGGAGAACATGCTATCAAAAGCTACCAAAGTGCTTTGCAAACACTGAATCTCAACATACTTAGGTGAGAAGGAACCACATCAGAATCTGTGTTTTCCCTCTGGGTAGCCTAAAGCCCACAAGTATTTTAAACATTTTATCCCAGATTTCACAGCAAGTCACTGCTGAACCAGAGGAGAACAGAGGAGATCTTGCTCAAAATCCCTCAGATTCACCACTACACAAAGCTGCCTTTACCATGTGTATCATATGCATATTTTGCTAATCTCTCCATGGCAATTTAGATGTCTAACACAGAGAGATGCTGAGTAAAACCTTAGGGGTATTACCTTGAATACATATGCTAGCTCACTTCCATCTGTGTCATTATTAGTTCCTGACTGTAGGTTAACTATAGGGCATGTTGTCACGAGCCTAAGGTGGGGTGGCAAAAACTCCTGCAATTGCCATATGGATTTCTGTTTCTTCTTTCATTTTTCAGCTTTTGGCCTCATGCTTCCAATTTGTGGGCTCAACCACTACATAACAAAGAGCAACAAGGAAAACAAAACTAGTGTTAAACTATAAATATTCTCCACCATTAAAACCTCTAAGTTTGATTTGAAATGCAAGTACAAGTTCCTATCTCATCTAGACCAGAGACTGCTTTTACCTGCAGCAAACTTGTTATGAAATTTGGGAAAGACCTATTCCCATAAAGAAGACTATTGCACAAGCAGGTATTTAGCAACCCTACAAAAACACAAACCAGGCAGCTTTCCAGGTACCAAGGGTCATCCTTAATTTGGATAAAATGGAGAGCAAGGTTATGCCTACTTGTAATATAGGTAGCAGCACCATCAAAACAATAAAAGGAAAAAAGATGTCTGAGTTCCAGTCATCCTTTTTGCCAATGGACATCCACAGATCCATCTTTATGTTAAAACACCAATGGCTCAAGACTGTCCTTAAAAAAAATTATGGGTCGTGTTTTGACGTACGCCTGAACATAACAAATTACAAAATAGACAGAATATCAGTAGTTCCCCTGCAGCCATTTCTAGTGAGCACAATTTGAATATTAAAACATCTGGTGGTGCTTTACAACTGAAGACTTGCTCCAAAGCATTCAATTTACAGTAGACATGGAAGTTATTTATTGCGTTTTCTAGGTCTCACTGCATACCTGCCCTTCCTTTAGCTAAAGGCAGGGGAAATGATTTATAGTATTTCCAAGCATAAAAGTCTGTAAGTTTCATAACAGTTACAAGAATCAGAGCAGGTTAAAAAATATACAACTGTTCCCACACTGAACAAAATTTTTAAGAACTAGGTGATATGACTTCATGCTCGAGGTTTATGGACCTCAAGATGTTGTCCACAGGTTTGTCACTCTCAAAGGTAGACTCCTTTGGAGGATGACTTCTGACTAACTTATTCTTAAACTTTATTTCTGCCTTTCTTTTTAATGGAGGTATGCAGAATTGACTCATTCCTTTGCAACAACCCTGTTCACTGGTGACATTCCTCCTACTTTTGCACTTGCAATGGCAAAGAAGTTTTGCACATGGGACAGCAGAAATTTATCATTAGTGCAAAATCAAGAGAGGGAAAGGACTTAAATGAGGCCTTTCAAGGAAGGCAGCTTTATTCCCTGTTTTAAATTCATGTGCCAATCATTAGCTTCTAAGGGGAAAACTCATTTTCAGACATTTCTTGCCAGTCAAAACATCTGTACATCTGTGAGAAGATGTAATGAAGCACCTGCTTCTTCTCTTTGCACCACTTCATTGAAATCAATTTGCCAACGCCACACCAGTAAATACTGTGCTGCTGTAATGACAAGTGAAGCATCCTTCTTTGCCTCCCATAAAATAAAAACAATCCTTCACCAGTTTACAAGACATAAGCTGACAACAACAAAAGAAGTCATGACATTAATGGTAGTGTTTACATCTGGAAAAGCAAAAATGCAGAACTTCAGATGTGTTTATTTCTAGTTTTGGTTCAACCCATTATAAAGATAAAGGGTGGTCATGATGTTCAGAAGGACTTTCATAGCTTACCACAGTTTCCTGGCACGAATTCTGGTTAAATCACTCTTGCCAGCTCAAACTTGTTATTGAATGTGCTTCCTTCTCACACTGGCTCCCAGTACAAATTCTATCAAATAGCATTTCTCTCTCGGCATTTACGGCTCAGTCAAACTGGATAATCAACTCAGAAGGAATGTAAATAGCAAGTGAAGATCCAAGTCTTAATGGAGGCAGCCAGCAGGCAGAATTACCTCAAAATACTTCAAAACAAGTCATGTCACTCATCCCAACAGTATCCATACAGTTCTGTGGTACAGTGACAGCTATGACTAAGGGGAGAGGTTGGCTTTACTAATCCAGCCTTTCAATAAAGTTTGGATTTAATTTCTTTTCTTCTCAGTGTATCATGTACTGAACACTCAACAAAAGCACCATGGCCAGTGTAAAGATGGATAAACTAAACCATGTGGATACTAGATGTTGCACCAAGCTTAAAAAGTAAATGGCATAACAGACTAAGGAATCCTGAGATCATAACCTTTAATTTCTTGATCTAGATGAAACAGCATTTCTCCAGGAGCAGAGTTGAAAAGAAACGGTGTTTAGATCGCATTAGATAAGGCACAATATGCATTAGAATTGGGACAAGATTAAGCTTAACTCACTTTTAAAAGATATATAGTACAGGATTCTGGGTTGAGTCTTTTACATGCTGAATTAATAAAGACCATGTAACAGCATTTTGCTCAAGGTTTTGCCTAGTTCAATTTTTTTCCAGATTCCTCCTGCATTCATGCAAAGCCTACTTGTAACTCAGTGCACATACTGGAAAGATTGAGGCTGATGTTGAACTCTGGTGAGCCAAGGATTGTTTTTCAAACTCTAGTTTGGTATTACAACTCTCATGCACCATGATATGGCATAAGCAGTTTGCAGTTGCCTCCTGACTTGTGGCAAATATCCCTGTATCACAGTTTCTCAGCTTCCCACAGGAAAATTCTGTTCCTTCTGAAGTTTTGGATTAAGCTCTTATCCCAATATAATTTACACTGACAGATTTCAAATATTTTAGGAAATTTAAACAACCATCACCTGGAAAGTTATCCAGTATGTGCAATTGACTAGCAGATCGCATTTTCAGGGCTCTGTGAGATGATGTTATCAACTCCAGGTTAAGTTGTGTTGGTTTTCTTATTCTAGTAGGCATTTGATAGCTGAGAGCTAGCAGTTATTATAAAAGCCCCAAAACATACCATGTCTCTAAGAGTCAAACAGAGAAACTGAACATGAGATTATGAGTTCAGGGGGTAAAAAAAGGCTCATTGTTTCCCTCTGTAATCAGGAAACAAATTCAGTTAGGAACACTGCTTCTCTCTCCAGCACAGAGGAAAAAACTGCTACAGCAGGTTGATGTACAAAACAAAAAAAAAAAGGAGGAGCAGATACTACTGTATTCCATTTGTTAGATTTGAGGTAGCAACAAATAGCTACACATTCAACTTAACTTTGATACTTATTTTTAAATTGAGAAAATTCTGAATCTAGTGAAACCAATCTAAAGGCTGCTGAGTTGATACATCTGGGAAAACCAGAATTTTTTCTATTCCAGGAAATATATACTAAAGGACTGTCCCCAACAAATAGACTTCAAAGATGACATAGGGAACAAACCAACCTTCAAATGAACTCGAATCCTTAAGGGACTAATTCTACATTGCATTTTACTGGTGTAGGCTTTACAAAGGCTATGAAGCCTCAGCAACAGGTGTACCAAACCTTTATAAATTTGACTTGCAAATAGTTCTTTAGGTGTAGTCTAAATTAATCAGCAAATGATGTACTGTAAGTGATGCTTCTTTGCTTACCTATTCAAGCCACACAAGGAAGACTCTATAAAATTTAGTTTACCTGCATCACTAGAACAGGACTCATCACTAGAGAACACGTAATCATCAATTACAGGGCTAAAAAAAGTCTGCACTCATACACTAAATTTATACTGTGGAGTAAGGATTGGGATTAACTTGTTTTAAAGGTGCAGGCTCCCTTGCCAGAGACAGTCTGAGCACCCAATGTGGTTTGTGCATCTCTAGGTGGCAGTAGCTGCTCAGATTTTGAGATACTCTGAGATGCTTATCTCAAATTTGGCAACCAGTATCCTTCCATCCTCCTAGAATTGCCTTTCCTAACGTGAAATGTGACCCCCCTCCCCCATTTCTTCATAATTTATAGTAGTCTGTAGCTGAGTCACAAGGATTTCTGCATTTTCCTAACCAAGTACACAAGAAAAGAAATGAACTGCCAAAGGATTGAGGTAATTTATAGCGTAAAGCATTGAGAGCTTCTAGTCGATCAAAGGACTCAGAGAAACAAATATAAGAACAATCATGCCTTCTGTTCTCTACAAATGCCACGGCCAGAAATAACTGTCCTAATTAACTGGTTTCAGAAAATGACTTCTCTGAAAAATACAATATTCTTACCAAGGAAAGTATACAACTGCTACAGTCTTATGGCAGCTGTCAGCAGGGCATGAAAAATCACTAAATGAAGTTTCCTTTTGCTTCCTCTGGTTGTGCATGGTACTCATCTCTAGACAGTTGTATCTATTCATGTGGTGCCTAAATAATGCTGTAATGGGACATTCTGCTACCACTAGTATCAGTGTTACCAAGAACTACAATCACATCAGGTCAGTACCATCCTCTGTCCACTAGTTATAAAGGGTAGACATTGCACCTGAGATGAGGTTGGCTGGTTTGGTTTTTGCTGTTGCTTTTTTGGGTTTTTTGGTAAGACTGTTGCCTGGTCAGTCATGGCATTTCCAGTACTTCAGACTGTTTCATGTTCATTGTTGCTGAAGGGTATAGCAGTTGAACTCCACCAGTCTACAGTTGCCTGATAGTTAGATCCTGAATGTTGAAAAGGAGGAAAGGCTGAGTCTGACCCTACACATCACCTACACTTTACACATAGACTGTTTTCCCTGTGGACAACTCCTGCAAACAGTGCTCCTCACTGGACTGCTCAGCACCTGGAATTGATAACATGCAAGTTTAAGGTAGCATAGCAGAGTTGCCTGTATGCACTGCATAGCAAAACCTATTATTTACTGTTCATATTACAAGAGCATTGGTGAGTTCTTGTTGGGTACCAGAAAGAGAAGACAGGTGAGACTATCTCTGCCTCAAAGAACCTGCAGTCAAAGATAAGACTGAGTAAGAGATGGATAAGGAAACAATAAGATTTGTGAGCTGACAGACAGGGGACACAGCCTATCAGCCCCATCCCAACTCAAATGTCAGGCAGTTCACTCACTACACACCTGTGCTGCTTCCTAATGGTGTATCACAGCATACAAGAGTTGTTACAGAACCTTCCCAGCTGGAACTGAAGACAGTAGGTTATTGGTTAACACTTCATTTCAGCAACACACAAAAATAGCTTAGCTTCACTGCCTTTAAAAGCTTCCTTTTAAAGGGTGTTTACAACTAAAGATTACCAAGAATGCCAGTGCATGAACTGATCTAAGGAATGATTGAGAGTTTCCCAATTAAGCAGCATTTCAGCTATTTAGGAGAAAACAAGTGCTCACAACATATGCTTGAAAACAGGTCAAGACATGTTAGCAATTAACCTATTAAAAGCACATATCCTTCTCTAGTGGAGCCTCCAACAATTCACACAATGCCTAATGTGAGATTTCTAGGGTAGGCATGGGGCAAATTCTTAGAAGAACTTTTCAGCTTTTTATACAAACCAGGAAGGCAGGTATGAGAAATACCTTTTTTTTAAAAAAAAAAAAAAAAAAGATCACACTTCTCTTCACACAGTCCTTAGCCATAGAAGGGCTGAGAGGGTCTCCTACTTCCAAGTTTCTTGTGACCTGCTTTTATACATGCACCCCCTGGGAGAATTATTATCTGAGCAAAATGTGCAGCTTCTGTGTTTTCCTTACAGCAACAGCAGAGTAAGAGTTGCACAAATGCTACAGCTACTGCAAGGACTTTTTAAGTGCAGCCACTTTCAGCTCAGCACTATCATGTATACAAAGCTTTTAAGCAAAAGCACAGAACCTTATTTTCCCCTGTATTTTTTTCACATGTTAACGAGCCTTTAAAAACCTTTGCATCTGTGCACTACATTTTGTAGTATTCCAGCATATTGCAGTACTTCCCAAGCACTACTGTTACAACATAATGCCTTGGTGCTTAACAGCATGCTGCTTGAAGTTACACTTTTTTCAGTTTAGCCTTACTCCATCAAAGATAAAAGTCCTTTCCCATCTTCCTCTACCATTATATCTGGACTATTCAGATAAAATGTTCTTCATCTTTTTGACCTGGTTTACCCTGATTTCACAGCCATATAACAACAGGATCTACCCTGCAGTTCCTGCAGTTCCGGAAAGCAGAGAGCATTTGCAACATGAACAGAAGGCACACTGCTTACAAATGGGTTTTCCCAGACAAGGTTCAGTGAAGCTGAATGTTAGTGGTAGTACTACAGCAGAAAATAGATATTTTGGAGCTGAAACAGAGTCGCTGCTTTACTCTGAGACCCAGGTGAGGGACGGCACTCATTCCTGCAGAACATCACTGTCTCTCTTCTCTTTTTCCCCACGTCTGTTTACACAGCCAGTGCCCTGGAACTCTGCACACAGGAAGCCATAGCATCCCCCTACCAGCTGCTACCTCCTCTCACGTGCCAAACTTCAGGATTCACAGCATGCATGAAGCCAAGAGCATCCCCTCTGCTTACGTTCTCCTATGCCCAGACAAACTCTGGGCCATCACTGGGGTTGAGTTTTCACTTGAGGGCTTGCAGACAGAAACACAGCTTTGTAAGCAGAGCCTATGATTTACACAAGCACACTACCCAACGCAAAAGAGCAGGCAATATGATGATCTCCTTACTCGGGACAGCCACTCGTGTAAACAGAGCAAAATCTTCACTTTTGTGACCAAGAAGCCATTAAAACTTGGTGCTGTGAAAGTTCCTCCTGCCCACAAGCAAGCAGCTCATTATCCAGCCCTTTGCTCATATCTACAGACAACCAAGGAAATTCATTTTATCTATTTATCACCATGAATTAAAGATTACAGAAATACTGGCTGAAGAAAAATGTATTGCCAGGATAGATTCTTTGCATTCATTAGAACTGTGTTACTAGAAACATAAATAAGTAATGACTATTGATCTTGCATAACCTCAGAACATCAAACTACAATAAACTAAGAGGAAAGGACATATCTTAACTGGAATGTACAAACCAAGACAGCACCTCTCAAAAACAGCCAAGCAAAGCAAGCATGGCCCACAACTGTAACACCTCATGTTTTTAATCCTAGGAAAAAAAAAATAAAAATCAGTGGGACGGCACAAGGTTTCCAAAGTATTAATTAAACCTCTGGTAAACAAATTTACCATTTAACCTCGGGATTTTTTTTTTCTCTTGGTGAAGGCGTGTCTGACCCCCCGATATGAATGCACAGCCCGTGAGTCGAGGCCGGTCCCTGCTCTTTCCCGAGCACCGACACCTTCAGCCCCTCAAGCCGCCGGTCTCGCTCTTTGCGCCGCCTTCCCTTCCCTTCCCTGCCGGCGGCACCCGGCGGGCTCCCCGCGCCCGGTGGCTGCTGGAAGCGGGACAGGCGGGGGAGAAGGCGCCCGTGGCACCGGATCCCGGCAGCGGTGCCCGGCATGCTTCGCGTTCCAGCGGCGGTCCAGCTTCAACAAGTGCATCGCGCCCCTCCCTGACGGCGCCCGGCCCTCCCCGCACCGCGGCTCCCCCGCGCCGGCCGCCCCACAGCCGGGCCGGGCCGGGCCCCGCCGCGCCGGCCGTGAGGAGGCCGGGCCGCCGCCCCGCCGCGCGCCCGCCGCCAGGGGGCGCCCCCCGCCGCCCAAGGGCCGCCCGCCGCGCCCCGCGCGGGGCGCCCGCGCCGCCGTCGGGGAAGCGCCGCCGGGTCCCGCGCTCCGCTCCCCCTCACGGAGCCCGGAGCGCGCCCCAGCTCCCGCCGGCCCCAGCAAAAACCCCGCCGGGCACCGGCCGGACCGACAGGTGCGGGAACAAAGGGGTGCGGGGCTGCCCCGGCCCTCCCCCGCCCTTACCGCTCCCCGACGCCTCTCACCGGCCAGCGCCCGCCCAGCTCCGCGGCCACCCTCACCCCCTACCCCCGGCCCCTTAAGTTTTCTGGCGGGGCGCCGCATACCTTGTCGTCCACACAAAGCCTGTCCGGGTCCCCTCCGGGAAGTCACATCCTCTCCCGGGCGCCCAGTCCCACCGACCGCCTCCCGCCGCCTCGACAACACAGGCGGCGTCTCAAGTGTCTCATCAAAGCTTTATGAGGGGCGGGAGGGCAGCGGAGCCGGATCCCACACTCCCGCCGCTCAGCCGGAGCCTCCTGGCCCAGCCCCACCGCCTTCTCCTCGCCGAGCGGCTTCGCCCCCGGCCAGCGGCTGCGGCGGCCGTAGGCACCGCGCTGCCCCGCTTAGAGACTCCGCACCGCCTCCCGGCCCCGCCACCGCCCCCGCCCCGCCCGCCCGGCCCCGCTCCGCTCCGCTCCCCTCCGCTCGGCTCCGCTCCCCCGGCGCTTCCCGAGCGGGGAGCGGGGCGGGGGGGCGGGAGGGGGGTGTCGGTCCGCTCGCGGCGGGATATTGGTTTACTCCGCCGGGTATTAAGCAAGCCCAATCCATTTAAATATCGCTCCCGCGCTGACCTCTCCGTAGTTCGCCTATTAAGAATGCAATCAAGATAATAACAGGCATTGCTTATTAATGAGCGCCCCAGGTAACGTTACACCGGTGACTTTCTGCAGGCGCCCAGCGGGAGCTCAGTCCCAGCGGTCCCGAGGCGGCTCTGCCCAGCCCGGGACCCGGACGGGACCGGGACCGGACTGAGACCGACATCGGGACCGCCCGTCGCATCAGCAGCGCCCGTCGGCAGAGACAGGGGCGAGCGCGGAGCTCGGGGATCCCCGGGCGAAACGCCGTGCTCGGCTCTGCCCGGTCACCCGCGGGGTGGATTCTGTACCCCCTGACAAAAATCCGTTCGGCCATCTCCTCCTCCTCCTCCTCCTGGGCGTGCAGCAAATACAGTAAATTATTGATAGTGGAAATTGGTGGAGTCAATAATGGTATCCCCTGATTGACTAGCTCCATTTGATCTTGGTAAAGACAGAGAGGTGGCACGCTCCCCGGCTGGGCTGGCTGCGGCAAGTGGGAGCGCACGCGTGTGCTGGCAGGGCGCAGCGCCTTGTGCCACATCCCACGGCAAGAGCGAGCTGTGGGAGAAGAACTGGCTTCACCCCCTGCCTGGCATGGGCTGTGGTAGCCTTGCCTCTTTCCTTCCCTCTTCCCTCACAGGCAAAATTAGAAGCAGCTAATTTGCGGAAGAAGATAGCGCAACTCTTCTATGAATCGGTTAAAACACGTATTTTTCTACACCTCAAAGCCTGACTGCCATCTAATTGCAATTAATGCCAAAGGCCCATTCACTCCACACACTTGAGGAAATTTATTTATACTAGGAGAAATGTGTGCAACTCATTGCTGCCCTCAGACAGTCTGATTGCCTGTGTGCTTTTGCTATGAAACACCTGCATTGATCAGTAAAGCAAAGAAAATAACCCAGGTGTTTGAAATTTGAGTACACCTAAGGCCTTCCATATAAACCAGCTTTTAAAATATATAAAAGGAATGATTCCTGGTGGTTAATAACCTTTGCAGCTTTAAGAACTTTAAAAAAAAAATAAAAAAATCATGCTTAAGTACCACATCACCATCCTTCTTGCACTTGGGGATTTGGTTTCGCGGGTTTGAACTAAAAATGTCAGCTAGCATGAAGACAGTTCTACCTCTTTTGTCTCAGTGTTTTCCAGTCCAAATCAATTTATGAGAAAGGAGGCATTTTCAAAGCCTTCTCTAACAGCCTGGGCCTGAGGAATCATGTCCAGCTCTCGCTGGCTGATAGTCACTGATACAGGTAGCTCTTCAGGCCAAGTTCTGCTCTGCTATTTCTGTGTTATTCAAATTCTGCCATTGGGGATATATCAACCATTCCTTTTCCCACTCTGATATGCCAATATAAGCTTATATCTCTCAGCAATAATTCAGGGTGGATGTTCCAGGAGTATTTCAAAAACATGGTTATACCTGGAATTTGCTATGTTAATATGTGCACTTTATTTGTCTGTTTTAGATTTCCCTCTACAATACCATTTAACTTTCCAGATATGACTGTATTAGTGTGGGTACCTGATTTTACTAAGGCAGCACATTTTCAGCAGCCTTTTTGCACAGTCATAAAACAGCACAGTTTCAATATTCTGTGTTTATAAGATGGTGCCTGCAAGTATTTGGATGATCTACCAGACAAGTTAAACAGTAGCAGGAGAGGCTACTTTAATCAGCTGTAATGTAATACATTACACACTTGTTATTCCTGGAGGAAAGACTCTTCTGCTAGTACACTAGACATGCAGATGAGCAACAGCAAGTATCATGCTTTAGAAACACTGCTGGCTTTTTCTCAGGAGTGAAGGAAAAGGGATACACTCTGAAAAAATCTGCTTGCAATCAGAACAAATTTTTTTTTTAAATCTTGGAAAGGAAGCACATTACAGACAGCCTGACAAGTCCTCACTCTGTGGTAAGCTCTTCAGCTCAGCTCTGCTAAGAACATGAGAACCATTAATTCCGTGCAACCGTGAAATTCCCATTTTCCTCTGCTACAAACATGTTGCATTTTGCATCAGTGTTGAGATTTTCCCAGGGAAGAGGTGTGGTCAGAGGAGCTGCTGTTTCTTGCTGGTATAATCAGCCCTTTGAGCATTATTACCAGCCAGTGCTTGATTACTTGGAAAATGAAAAAGTAGTGTAAATAATTACTTGTTTGGATTTTTAATGCACATGCAAGCTGGGTTCCATATTTTTTGATCAGACCCTGACATCCAAGAGAATTTTTATGAATGAACCCCCAAAAATTTGGTCTCTGAGGTATTAGTCTGTGAAGCAACTGATAGCCCTCACATGGGGACACTGCTCTGCCTGGACCTCCACTCCTTTGTCCATAAGATGGACTAAAAATTTAGAGTTTACATAAACCGTGACCATTGAGATTTGTGGGATACATAGGATGCAAAGATTTTCTTGATCAGGATCCTGATGTTTTCTTGACCCAAAAGGAGTTTTGTCTTGTGTCTGATAAAAGATGTCTTCCAACCTGTCTCAGGAGCAGCTATGTTTTTCCCATTTGGATTGTACAGATGTCACAAGTAAGAGGCACTTGAAAAGAAAGTCACACCACAGTTCATGGGGAAGAAAAGGTCAGGCAGACCCTTTTCTGGTGTTTTCAGATAATTCAATGTATCAAGCCTCTTGGTGTTGTCACAGGATGCCCACTTTACAGCATTTACCTTGGAACCAAGTTTTTTTTTCTATTCACGACTAATTAAAATAATCTTTTGCATACACAAATCATACATCACCATTCTCCAAACAGCAACAGGGAAAGAGTATGAGTTGTCAATCAACAAAATGTTGATTTATCCCTGCAGCAATAGTTTTTGCAGTGGGGTAAGACCATTGCTTTTTGCTAAATTCAATTTAAACTGTATGTAGCATAGGCACTAATGATGCTGTAGGTACTATAAAGAAGAAAGCAGAATCATGCACACCTGGTTTCTGTCTCAGTGGAGCTTTCACATTATAGTGATTGATGTATGAGGTCCAAATTTACTGATAAACTAATTATATGATAAAGTAGTTTGTGAGGCTCCTAAACTCCCCCATTGCAATTGTAGGGGAAGCAATAAAAAGTCAATATTTGAAAAGAGTAGCATTCTTAAAAGGTACATAAAAAGGTAATGGGTGATTGAGTCTCCCCTCCCCCAAACTGTGTCTTTACACCCCCCATTTTATTCATGTAGTATCTTGAACTGTTTTTGAATGAGAAAAAGGTCAAGAAGCTACAATTTGGAATTCTTCTCACTTGGCTGTCAGGAAATATAAACTAATCCTGATTACAAAAAGGACAGTGCTATTGATGTACTTGGGTTTTGATGCTACAGGGTTTTTTCTGCTAAAATTTTCAATTGGCAGAAGTAATTTCTTATATCATTACAAGCATTTTATGTTTAATTATGTTTATTCATGTTTCCTAGTTACCTTTATTTGCTATTTTTTTCACATTAAAGGGAGGAAAAATTCATGGAAATAAACTTTTCCAACACAAGTAATGCTAAAAATCGCAATGGATATATACACAAGTTATATACACAATCAGGGCTGCAGACACGGTGCATTTATAAGATGACTGGGCTGTGATGCTGCTCTACAGTGATTCAGTGCTTGCAGCACACACAAGAGAGCTCCTCATGCTCCACACCAACATCAGTGCACCAGAAAAACTTCAGCATCTTTGAGGACCAAAGCCAAATTCTGCTCAACTTTGTAAAATCTTTGTATTGTAGAGGCTTTAACTGAGAGATGATGAGAGAAAGATGGTGGTGATCACTTCCCCAGTTTACCCCCTGCATTCAGGGGCTGGCCAAGCTGTGACCACAGCCCCTCCCCAGGTATCAGTGTTAATGCCCTGGGCTTGGTTGGTGGTTTCTGCATCTCACAACCTCAAGGTTTATGTTGAGTTCAACCTACAAAGAGTTGCTGTCGTTCTGGTCTGCAAGCAGCTTGCTGGGTGAGTAGAATAGACCCTGTGCCTTAAACAGAGAAGTGTAGTTGCTCTTAATTTCAAGCAAAATTTCACCTCCAGTGAACAACATTTTTTGAGAGGTCTTTCAGCCTCATTTTAGCAGGGGAAGTATTAAGTGAAACAGCAAAGATGGGAATACAAACCCAAAGATCTTTCATTAGACATGGTTTGTAGGCTGCACATACCCAGGATAAAGCAGGAAAACCTACTCTGAACCACAGGCACTCAAACCACAACATTTTTCCTGAAGAAAATACCACTTAATAGCTCAGAATTGTCACCCTGCAGCTACAGCAAAAGTGATTTTAAAACTCTAACAAACAATTAAAATAATTGTTCTCATGTCTGCCAGAGGTATGCCAGCTTTCAATCTCCTCTGGCAGGATCTGTAGCCTGAGTCTTGTCCCATGTCTTCTCATCAGGAATTTCAGCACAATTTATGTGCATGAAACCGCTTCTCTGACAGAGTTCTGTGGTAGGTGCAGATTAGTCTTTTGCAAACAAGGAAATGCATGTGTCTATTACACATAAATCTATTAAGCTGCTCATGAACATACTTGTTTGGTGAGCACGCCAGTTCTGGGTTTGTTCCTTACTACTGCTCATAGTTGGCTCTACTGGCATCAAGTGTTGTAGAAATAAAATTGCCACATGCAATTTTGTGCACTCACACACAGAATCCTCCCCATTCAAACCTCTAGGCTTTTCTTTTGGGGTTTTGCATGAACTCCAGGAACTGCTTGGACTCCTAAACCACACATTAAGTCCCTCTTCCCTGTGCTGAAGGGCTGGGGGAAGGGAGGAGGATAATTCACCCTTCATTCTGACACCAGGTCCCATGGCCAGTGTCCAGCCATGCCAGGCTTGCCCCACGCTGTGAGGTGCAGCTGTTGAGGATGATGGCACAGAAATAAAGGTGAGAATGAGGAAAAAAAAAGTAAGGAGAGAATGAATCCAACCCAGCAGAAACATTAAAAGTTTGGTTTGTCATTTCTTCATGCTTTGACATTCACTAAAACTGGCAATTCATCTCCTGAGCCTCTGCCTTACTGCTGTTGTTTTGGAGGCATTAAACACCCATTACCTGAGCAAAGAGGAAAGTATCTGTGTTGTGCTGAAGAGTATCCAGTGTACCAGGTGTCTGGCGTATGGTGCCTGAGCCTTCCTCACTCACCCCTGACCTTCCTGCTTACAGCCCAGCCAAGGCTGCAGCAGAGCAGACAGAAAAGAGGGCATGGTACAACAACAGCAAAAATGCAGACTCTGAGGGTGCAGCAGACATTGGAAGGGAAAAGAAAATCCCCTCTTCCCCAAAGAGATTGCGTGTGATTCCTTGGGATGCTGGAAACCTGAGCCAAGTGTGGAAGGATTAGATGGCTAGAGATGCACTCCTGTGATGAATCAGGCCATTGGAGCTCTATGATTAAAGAAGATCAGAACACTGTTGGTGCACTTGTGGGTGAAAGGTGTTGGGATTGAGTCATCTCTCCTTTCCTCTAAGTATTCAGTGGGTTTCAATTAGAGGCAATATAGTGGATTATTTTTAATATTTAAAGGGATCGGATGCCAGGGGGTTTATAAACTTAGCCAGGCATCTTGTCAGAATAGGTATATGCCTTAGCAAACCCTCCTCAGTGCATAACTTTGAACAACTTATTTTGAGAGTGTGCTAAAAATAAGCAAGCCCCAAAATCCCAGGTCCGCAGCCCTGTGAATGCTCTTTTGTAGTTTATTTCTATTTAAGCAACTAAAATCTCCTCTGACATCAAGCTCAAGCACTCTATTTGCCAGGTGCAGCAGCTCAGCAATATTGCCAGGAGGGTGATGTGCGATAAGAGATCTAAAGCAAACAGTTGGGGAGGGGAGGTGGAAGATGGTGTTTGGCACCAGGGCCAGGAGCTGTTCCGTGGTGCCCACCACCCACAGGGTCCCACTCTGGCCAGGAGCTGGCAGGAGGGATCCTCCTTGGGTACACAGAAATCCTTGGGAATGCAAAGCATGTGTAAACATGAAATAGCTTCTGGCTCTCCTGCCCTTCAGGACTTTCATATTAACGTATTTCATGCTGCACTTAGATAGTTGTCTTCATCTCCCTGAAGAGGTTAAGGTACTTTGGCTCCATCCCTTTTCAAAGCACAGTCACATCAATGCTTTAAACACGTGGATGTGTTTAAAGATAAATTCAGGATATTTTTTCTTTAAATGACATATTGAGCTATTTCACCTAAGAAATAAAACATAAGAGTTCAAAACATTTTCTATGTTAACCACCTAAAGCATTAAAGAGAGAAGTATCTCTGAAACAGTAGATACTTTTGTTAATTGCAAACTAAAATTATCAGTGCAGCAATAAATACTAAAATGAGTCCTCAAAATGAAACTCAGACCCCATTAGGTTCTCCTCCTCCACTTACTGTGACTTGTGGCTCAAGAAACAAGCACTGATTAGTCACATTAAAGCAAAAATTTCCCTTGACTAAAACATTTCATTTGTATGGTGTCATTTCTGTTTATTGAATACTTGGGATTGTTAATCCTTCGGTAATTTAATGACTGGAACCACGTTGTGTGTAAACGTTACTACATTCCACTTCGGAGGTTAATAGGCAGCCTTGTGTCTGTCCAGGAGTTTTCATTTGTCCAGATAAAAGTTATGACCTGTTCATCCTTGGCAGATGCACAAAAGATTCCAACACTCACTCCTCACTCCTCTTTCCTTCCTCTGGAACACCCAGCTCCAAAGAGCAGGAATTGTACAGGGGCCGTTATTGCTGCATTGGCCAGATGAAATTATTTCATTGACTTGCATGGCAGAATTGATTTAAATAGTAACTAGTGCCAGCACAGGTGTTTATTTGGTACTACTGTTAAAATATGATTTTCCTCCTCAGTAGTACAGTATGGGGGTAGGTGGATGCATAGCTGGTTCTCTCTCTGCAGCATGTGATGTGCCCTGACTATCATTTATAGATGCAGAGAGATGGGAACAAAACATGGGGTGGATGTATGACTACTCTGGAATTCAAAAATCCTGAAATATTGATCCACAAAATCAATAGAAATTTTAAGCTATTTAAAAATAACTTTCCTCACGTTCTACACCATTTCTCAAATGGGAAAACATATTGATTTCTCTGACCCAGCCTGCACAAGGTCAGGGTGGTTTTTGAGGAGTAAGGGGTGGTTGGGTCTGGCGCATCCAGCAGTGGAGACATGGCCACCACCACAAAACCCATTTGAACATAATCTTGAGCAGGAGGAAAGCAATCCTGCATGCTCAGAGCTCCTGTATTTTTAGGGTTGGATATGACTCAAAGAATACCCAAGTAAAATCTACCCCTGGCTTTGGCAAGACATTTAGTGGGGCCATGGTGGTTCAGTACTTGTGCCATTAGAGTATAAATTCATAAACAACATAATATACATTTATTTTCTGGACAATGTTTATTTTTTATGTAGTTTATACATCTGAGACATAAATGCTTACAAGGGAGTGTTTTAAACATCTCTTTGTATTTCATTAGTTGGCTGTTTAATCTGCTGTAATTTATTGCAAATTGCAGTTGTACTATATGGCCTCACGGTGCCTTTACTTATTTGAACATAAACACCACTGAAGTCAGCAGGAATGCAAAGTTTTTAAATCAGAAGGGAGCCAAATGCTAGATTTTCAGCAAGGACTTTGCACCAAGGCATTAAACCCCTTATTTTAGACTTTTTGTTATGTTTCTGTTTGATGCTTTACCCTGCTACGTGCTCCAAGCAGAATCATTTTCCCTTACAGGCATGTATAGCTTCTTCCCCTTTGGTTTCTTAATTTGGGTTAGATCCTGTAATATGAAAAATATACTGATATTGCACCTAGAGCACATTGATGAGACCTAAAGAGCTCTTCTGTGAAGGGAATTAAGATCAAAAAGAATGTGGAATTTAAATATTCAACATTTCTTCTTGGATATGAAACAGAAAAATTGTTTTGATGCAAAAGTTCTTGTGACAGAATACGTTACTTAGACTCTGAGACCATATTAGGATAAAATGGCTTTTTTATATAGGAATTGCACTCCTTCATATGGAAATTATGACATTTTGTCTATTGCCTCTTACTACAAATGTTTAAAGGATCTGTTAAAAATACTGTTTTAAGAAGTTGTATCAAGATAAAAAAAAGTAAATAAGAGCTAGTACAATTTTCAGGCTTATTTCTGATTAGTTTCTTGATTTAGACCCTGTTAACCACCAGAAAATTGCACCAACTAGCAGAGCTGGGGAAGCATAATTGACAACACAGTTTACTTTGCAGTTTGGATTTGCTGTGGTTTCATCAGACCCCCATCCTCCCAGTAAATGAACATTGTGTTAATTCCATTAACTGATGGGCTTACAGAGACTCAGGAAAAAAGGCTCAGCCTGAGTGCTAACACAAATGAAAGACAAGTAGATGAAATACAATTGAATACAATTCTAATTGCCTGACAAACTGGTACTAGACATCCATCTAAATTTAATGATTGATTTTTAACTGACCATTAATCTTTACTAACTACCCACAGAAAGTATGGACTCGGAAGGCAGTGGACAGCTTCCCCCATCAAGGCTTCAGATGAAGCCAGGCAGGATATGCTTGCAGATGGCTGAGGGGTTGCCAAACCAGCTTGTCAGGAAGGTAGACCTTTCACCCTGTGCTCTTCCTCACTAGGAGAGACTCATCACTATTTCTTTTCCATCCCATCACTGCTCCCCTAATGTGGGCTAGCCTGGGCCTGCAAGGACTCCAGCACTATCCATCACTTCTGCTTGCCCCTCACCTCCAGGTGCTCCCACACCTCCTCACAGGCCCCTTGGGGGTCCACAGGAGCCCTGCAGGGCTTCACTCCAGGGAATTTCTGATGCTTACTGGAGCCCCAGGCAGCTGTCACACAATGGCCTCTGGTGCTTAAGGAGATCAGTCAGTACATTGCTTTGGTGCTACCCTGTTGCTCTTGGCCAGGCTGATGGATCCAAAGAAAAATAATTTGGAAAGGTCCATCATTGGCTTTTCTCCTGGACTGAAGGGTATGCATCACATCAGTCTAAATTTATTCCCTGCTTCATCTGGAAAATGAATAGGAAATTCTGGCCATTGCAAATTAACTTTCTAGGTTTCTCTTTTTTAAGGACTTAGCCTTCTTGTCAGATGTTTTGGCTTCCTTAAAATTTGGGAGCCAGCAAAATTTTCTTAAGGGGCTGCTGCAGAAATACTTTGATGGGAAAGTAGATGATAAAAATAACTATTAGGTGCCAAAGGCAGTAGACAGGGAATTAAAAGCTCTTCTTAAGTCAGAGGCATTTGTATCTTTAAAAGAGCTCAAAAAAAAGAGGTGAGAAAAGCAATGGGTATGCAGGGCTATGACCATGGTTGGACAGCTGACTGAGTCTAGGTGAAGGATTTGGGAAGAGGAAAACAACAGGTGGTGGGCAGAAAAAGCACGAGAATCAGATCTGCCTGGGGAATAAGTGGTGGATAGAGTGACTGGCTGCTGATGTAGGAGCAAATGCCAAACAGAAAGAAAAGAGGTGAACCTATGATTAAACTTTTACCTTCTGCTACCAATGAGATCTTTGTGAACCTTATGTGCAACAATTAAATCCCTCAAAAACCAAAACTGGGTAAAAATCCCGAAACTCTCATAAAAGGATGAGAACTAAACATGTGGCTGAGGTTATTCATGTCACTTAGAAAAGTGTTCAAAAACAGTGATGAATGATGAGTGTGGTGCAAGGACTTAAAAGATGTTAGTAAATAAACCAAATTTTGGATACAAAAACAGATTCATATGGAAAATACTGTAAAATTCACTCCCCCGTAGATGACTCTATGACCAATAGATACAGTAATTTGGTTTTTTTCTCTCTGATGCAATTAATTTTTACCAACATAATAAAGGGTATCACACTTCAGTCTACAGCAAGAGATTTGTAGAGTAGTGAAAGACATTTGAGATACATCCTCATCCACTGGAAAATTTCAAACCTAGTATTTATCCTCATTTAAAAACTGCTAAGTCTTTTTGTTTTCCTGATCAATACTATATTATCAACTCTCTGTTTACAAAATTCAGCCAAATATTTCCTCAGATGGTTTTATAGACTTTTGGCAGGTGTGAGTGAACATGTATTTTACAGAGCAAACCAACATACGAGCAGCTTCAGTCTCTTGACCTCTGCTCATGTCTGTTGCTTCATCCCATTCTCAGTAGAGTTGGTTGGGTTTCAAAAGGTATTCGCTTTCAGAAATAAGTGCTTTTTTTTTTTCCCCCTTTGGCAGCCACCTGTTTACCTGAAATCCATTAAATCCATTGTCTTTTCATGATATTGTTTGGATTTGAATCTGAATATTTTATCAAATGTCATTGTCAGATTATTGACTATAGCTTTAGGTGGAAGTACTGAAAGCCTCTTTGAATACTCTGTTAAACAATATAGAACTGAGGTTGTGTTGCAAATACTGAAAAAATTGTACTTTGACAATGTGTTTCTGATTCCTGATAGAAAATCTGAATGGGAGCTAAGTGACAGACACAGAACTACTTGTGGGACACCATACAACCTCCTGCTATTGCTGCTGTTTCAAGGGGTGAAACACACAAAAAGAATAAAAAAACCCCTGAATTCAGGGTCGGGGTTGAAGTCAGTATTTTGACATTTCCATAGCTGTATAGATTTAGTATCTCTAATATTAGAATAATACACTCCAAGGGTTAGTGTGTTATGCTATACTATCTTATCTTACACTTGAGCAGTAACCATCTAAACAGCCTCCACCATTCTCTTTCCATTCTCAAATGCTTCCTAAAAACACGTCCTTCAGACAAAGAATTGTGAACTCTGGTTGGGTTTCACTCTTTTTTTAATTTATGGTATATTTCACCTTATTCAGTGCTCAGATGGGAGCTCAGTAACATCTCTGTATTGCTGATGAACAAATGGAGATAAAAGAGCTGGAAAGATCTGCCACACAACACACAAGCTGCACAGGAACTTGGCTTTACTGTGGGTTATCAATGAAACCAGCCTCAGTGGTCTTCCCTCCTCTTTGTCTTTAAAGAGCACACAAACACACACACACACAAAGTGAACCCCCAGACACTGCCTATGTGCTACTCTTGCCAGACAGGTGAGAGGAAAGTTAATTCTGAATCCTTCCCACTCCCAGGATCCTTTCCACCTCAGCATGTCTCACCCTTTTTTTTTTTAACTGCTTCAATTTGTATTTTACCATTTGTTATAATAATGGAGTCTAGTGAGAAGCTTGTGGCCCCATAAACTTTGGACATAATTTTAACTGTGTCAGTTTTAAAAAGTCAGTATCTGCCTCATCAAAGGGCAATCATGTCCAATGTGGGTGTCTCTGTCAATTGTGTTTTGAACTGCAGCAATAATCCAACCAAACCATGCAAAGAGCTTTTCTACACCCACATTTCTTAATTATCATCATGAGACTGAGGTAGCTGAGACCAGATCTATAATGTTTTCTGGATGTCAAAATGCCCACACACCTTCTGTAATCCTTGTGCTACCAGCCCCCTTTCATATTGCTTTTAGCTGGTCCATCTAATTACCTACTACCATAACTTTTTACTGCATTATTCCCAAATCCCACAAAGGCTCTGTTTAAGAAAAAAGAAACAACTGGTCTGATGAGACCTCCTTAACTGAACAATCCTATTAACATTTTAGTGGATGATAAACCCCTCTTCACCCCTTTCAGAAGTGAACCATTTTTTTTAAAGTCAGGGAAGACCTACGGCCTTAAAAGTCTCTGCATACATTGCATCCATAAAAAATGCAACTTCTTGGGAGCTTTGGGGTCTACTGTCTATTTGGAGAATAAATAACTTCATTATTTTCATATGTGCTATAGTCAATAAGGATCTGGAATGGGAAAGCAGCGAAAACGTTATGACTTAATGAACATGTTGCAAAATCATTCTTGCCAAATGTCAGAATAAATTGGAGGCCAGAGTGTATGGCTTGTGCTTGTTAAATTGGGGGTTTGAGTGCTATTTTGGGAAGGAAAAAAAAAAACCCAAAAAGCAGACCACACCATGAAAAGGCAGGGGGAAGAGAAAGTAGACACTTGGCCACTTATGGCAAGACCTTGGTGCATTACAGCCCCACTACCAGTGCTCCCCACAAGAGACAACACAACACCCTGTGACTGTGGGGAAACCTCTTACTGACAGCAGAACTGGCTCTGTGGCAATGCCCTGGTCCCAAGGCTCTCCACTAGCAAAGGAAGGGCAGGAGCCAAGCCCCCACAGGCCAGTTTATTCCCCAGAGCAGACATGGCTAATCCCTGCCTTTCTGGGAAGCACCAAGCCGTGCCAGGGGTGAAAATGCATCACGTCCATTAGCAATTTCAAAAGACTTTTCCCATCGTGGGACTGTGAATTTGCACTCTGCCATGAAGTTCAAATGACAGCAGGAATAACATGACTGGAACCAGATGTGCTTCTGCTGGAGACTCCTGTGAAATGTCTGATCATTTCCACAGGTATCCCATTGATCCCACTTTTGGCATAGACGTACTGACAAAAGCAGGTTTTGCCTATATTGCAGAGAGTTTTCTGTTTGTCCAAGCAATGAGTAGCTTGAAAGGTCTAAGTTTAGAAATATCTACACAGCTGAGGACCTGATCCTTTGAACACCAAAGTGTGTCACAGCTATTTTCCCTTTGAGATTGCCTCAGGAAAAGACCAATTAGGATTACATGATAAGTAAAATTATTCCCATACTTACATGGTTGGGAAAATAGGTCTCTCCAACTGCATATTCAAAAGGAGATCAAAGTAATATTGTTCTTTTGCAGTCAGATTTTGACTTATTTATGCTTTTCCCCATTATGTATTTGTTCCAGCAGCACCAAGAGGCCACAGGCATGTGTTTCCTACTTCACCTCTACATCTAGTAATGGGAGTGCCATGGAAGTGCCTGTATCTCTTGCTGCCTGCATGAAATGTGTGGATACATATATGTGGCTTTCATTTATCTTGTTTCATGACACATGGAGGGGGGAAAAATCTTTTTCATACACCTACATCTATCACAAAGCAACTAAGAATAGAAGCAATATTGAGACAGATGGAAATGTTAATGGTGACAGCTCACAAGCAAGAATCACACATTTGTGAAATAATGAAATGGGTGGGCAGTTGTTATATGAACTCCATGTCAGTCGGTATGTTTTCCTGGCTATAATTTTGCAAAAGTATGTCTCAGAGATATTTTCAGTTCATGGGAGAAGTCAGTGCCCTACCCTACAACTTGCTGGCACGTGGGTGTAGGAATTCACCAAAGGTGGTGAGCAGCTTGCAAGTGAACCTGTTCATCACGTGCCCTGGGGGCTGCAGGTTGTCCCCTGACATTCCCTTGCCAGGGCACTTTACTGTTCCTAATAATGTGGTGGGAGAGATGCAGAAAGGAAGTGTAAAAATATTTGGAAACCCAAACATGAGAGAAACATGGGATACTCACACTTGTTTCAAAGTCTTACTTCCAGGCATACAAGTATTAGCTTTTCTTTTACATTCATCTGTCTATATTCTGTACTCCTTATTATTAGCTGGACTTGCTGACCACAAATGAAAATGAGAATTACTAAACCAGTCTTGCATTTCTCCATTCTTTCTTTCTAGTTCTTCATGCCCCAAAAGCCATCAAATCCATTTTAAGGACCACTTTCACAAGCCTGTTTTTGCTAGCCCCAGTTTCTTAGCCCCAATCTAATGTTAGCTCAAAGGGGAGGGAGCCGTGAAAGCGTCTTTTCATACATATTTTACCTTGCACTACCTGTGTCATTCCCAAGGTCTAGGGAATCTACTGATTTTCAACAACTTTGATAGGTACTGCTTCTTGCAGATGCTGTTTACTGCACTTGACGTTACTATTTTTTGCCAGAGGAATGAACTAGTTCTCCTGAAAGCTTATGGATGCTCTCTTTGTTTGTGTATCTGATTAAAAAAAATTCTAGCAGCTACATCTTCAAGTGCTTAGTGGTGATTTACTACAATGATTCATGGTAGGACTTGCAGCTCCGAGGAAAATCTGTCCCTCAGGATTTAGCCACCTTTCCAGAATTTCTTATGGCAGGACAACCATATGCCACTATATTTAGGAAGTAACTTATGGTTACTGAATGGCAGCCAGTCTGCATTTTCTTAGTGCATTTCTAAGAGCTCAACAGCATTAATGTGATAAAGGAAAAAAATAAAAAATAAAAAAATACTTGTACAAAGCCAAATGTATGCATCCAGCCACTGCAGATTAATGAAATGCTAGACATTAATCCACTGGCATACATGCCTGTGAATGCTGGCCACTAAAAAGAAATAGTGAGAAATATCAGACCATTTGAAATAGGAAATTATTAAGCAATCTTGAAAATCAGAAGGTTGTCCAAATGGTGAGCTGTTGAGAATGGCAAACTTTGTATACAGATAATGCCTGTGTCAAATACCATGTTATAAAAACCATCTCACGCTGGACACAGACACCTGAGAGACACCAAACCACCGAAGACAACACTTGTGGAACCAGGTAAAATATATTTTTTTTAAAAAAAAAAGAGGCAAGAAAGACAATCAAAACTTTGGAGGATGAAGACATACTCCAGGAAGATCGGCCATTTTACAGTATCATAACTGTAAGAGATGAAAGGTGGTGATGAACCACCACCAAAGCAGTGACAGCTCGTGGAGAAACAGTAGATACTAAAATCAATAAAGCTACTTGCAGATTAAGGTATGAGTCACCACAATGGGACCAAATATGGCCCATGTCATTTGTTAGCAGCCGTCCATCCCATGCCTCTCTGCAGAGAGTGATTAGAATTCAAGAGAAACATGGCAACAGAGGCAGAAAGGGAAATGTTGGAGTTTTTTAAGAGCTGGCAAGAAAGTAATGGGTGCAAACTTCAGATACAGGAAGATACACAAAATTATGCATGGAGTGGAAAATTCACATAACTAGAGGCTCCTTGACAACCTCCTAGATAACAGAAAAATTTATTTTGGGAAGTGGATGGATTTTTAGTAGGGCTCATCAACCTCTAGTTCACAGTGGATGTATTGAAACATTAGCTCTACCACATTACTTTTTCCTAAGTGAAAAAAAGGTCAGAGGACGTTTCATTACGAATTTAATGAAACCAATACTGCAAATCATGGGTGTTTAAGTGTCACCCGGCCTCCTGACGACGGATGCTGCTGAGACCTGGCTCTTCTCGGGCTCCTCTCTCCTCGCCTTACAGCTGCTAAGAACTGCCTCATATGGCACCCTGACAGGTATCCCCAGCAAACGCAAGTTCTTCAAGTGGAAATGGAAAAATCCACGGAGGGATCCTGCCCGCTCTCTTCCCCAGCCGGCGTGGGGGGCTGGGGGGTAAAAGGAGAACGGCGCTAAGCCAAGGCCGCCGGTAGCGCATCTCCCGGAGAGGAGAGCGGCTGCTTTCCTTTAACGATAAAAGCCCCAAAGCCAGCCACCCCAAACAGACACGACCGCAGCAGAGGCGACAGATGACCGACTTTCGTGCGAGCCCCGCGCCGGCGCCCCTCCGGTGCCGTCCTGCACCACCTCCATTTTGGCTGCGCGCTCGGCGCCGGTGTCCGGTCCGGCTCCGCCGCTGCAAGCGATGCCGTCCAGGGGCCGCTGGCGAAGAGCTGCTCCCGGGCAGCGGGGCGGAGGGGGGCGGGAGAGGGGCGGCATCGCCGGCGCCCCCATCCCCGCGGCACCGCGCCCCCATTTCCGCAGGACGGTGCCTCCTGGGGGGAGGCGGTCGCCGTAGCAACTGCGGTGGGGAGGGAGGAGGGAAGACGGGGGGACGGCGGCGGGGGTAGCCCGGTCCGGCGGGGGCAGCCCGGCCCGGCGGGGGCAGCCCGGCCCGGCCCGGCCCGGCCCGGCGGGGTGCGCGCCGCTCCGCGCGGTGTCTCCGCCCTGCTGCGCGGTGGGGACACCGCCCCCTCCCCCGCGGCGGGGCCGGCCTCCCGCCTGCCGGGGGGTTCCCTGCTCGGCGGCGCTACGTGCGAGCCGAAGCGGGAGCCCGGGGGGAGGCGGGGGCGGCGGGGCCCCGGGATCCGCCCTCCCTCCCGGCGGGGCCGCGGCACCGCAGCGGGGCCGGCTGCGGGGCGCCGCCGGCTCTGCCGCAGGGAGGGCCGGTCGCCCCGGCGCCGTGGCTGCGATGGGGGGCTCGGCCGGCCGCCCCTCGGATCCACCGGGGCGGGGAAGAGGGGTGGCTCCCTGTGGCCGGGATTCCCCGGGCGGAGGAGCGCAGTCTGTCTGGAACGGGGCGGCGGGGACGGCGTGGCTCCGTGCGGACCCTCCTTGGCAGGATCGCGCTCTCCCCGGCAGCGCGGGGAGCGGGGGAGGGGGGTGATGCACAGCCTCCGTGCGGAGCCGGAGACCCCCAGAGCATCTCTACCTGCGAGCGCTGCTGCTACCGCCGCTTCTCCGCCAAACTGCTGACTTTCCAGAGCTTATTTTTAGCCCGGAGACTAAATATTATTAGCTACATTTCTACGTAGGAAGAATCGGAAGCGCGGGGAGGGGTGGGGGGAGGCACTAGAGATAGGGAGGGAGATGAGCAGAAAGCTTATCCGAATGATCTCCAGTTGGGGGGGCTGCGTTTGGGTTTCAGGCTTGCCAAACACACACACACACACACACACACACACGCACGCATGCACACACACCATTAATTATAGCAAAGTAGATGCGGATATTGGATCATCAGCAATACATGCACGGCTCTCCCTTGGAGCCATAGGTTGCGTATACAGAGGGGTCAGCTAATCTCCGTATAGGTAAAGATCAGCTGCGTCCCTTTATCTGTGAAAGATCAGTGCCAGCTAGAGCTCAGCTGCATCTCTTTAGCTATGCAAAATCAACTTGCATCCTTAGCCAGGAAAAAAAAAAATCCGTCGCATCTGCTTCTCTAGGTAAAGATCAGTTGCATCTCTGCCCAAAGCATGCACACACACATAGACGAGATTCCTAGGTTAAATCAGGCACAACTTAACTCGTAGTTAAATCTCATCCAGTTTTTCCTTCCTTCTCTAGCCCTCACACACACCAAGCAGCCAGCAAGGTAACAAAACTAGGCAAAGAGCAGGCACCCATCCCCGCACCACAGAGAGGGAGAGGCAGGAGCCAGAGGGGCCGCCGGGGGTGTCCCCCCTCCGCTTACCTTGGTTACAGCTAACACCACGAGCAGTGGCTAGATCGCGGAGATAAATACTGGCATTTCCCAAAGTTGACACCGTCAAACCAACCCCCGGAGCTTGCAAGACTCTTTTTTTTTTTTTTTTTTTTTTTTTTTTTTTTATCCCTCCTCTCTTGTTCCTATTCCAGTCCGCACCGCTAGGAATTCAACTTAGCCCAGCTCCAGCGGGGCGAGAGGGCGGCGGGCGGGGAAGGGAGGGGAGTGGAAGGACCGGGGGTTGGCGGGGGAGGGAAGCCGCTACCGGGTGCCAGCGGCTCCCCGAGGCCGCAGGGTCGCGGAGCGATGCGGAGCGGTGCGGGGCCGCCTCCGCCGGGCCCCCTCCGCCGCTGTCCAGGGTGCTGCCGCCGCCGCTCCCCGCTCCGCTCCCCGCTCCGCTCCGCTGTCACGTGCCGCGGCCGCTCCGCGTCCCCCCCGCCGCCGGGGCTGCCCCGAGCCCCGCTCCGCGGCGCGGAGGGCCCCCCCCGCCTCCAGCCCCCCCGACGGGAGGCGTCAGGCGCCTCCTGTGCCCGCCGAGGGAGAGGGCAGGAGCCAGCCGGGGAGGAGAGGCGAGCGCCCGGCAGCAGCCCGGCCGCCACAGCTCCAAGTTTCTCTCTCTCAGACGCGCTGTTTCCATCGCAGCCCTAAATCAAAGAGCGTCGCAATTAAAGTTACACCGTCTAAAACACAATTCTCCCGGCCTCGGCGGGTTACGCTCTTTGGCGTATTAAGTACTAGAAAGCCGAGCCCGTGATATTAGATACTGTCGTTAAGCAACATCTCGAGCTTTTTGTTGTAGTTGTTTTGTTCTTCTCTCCGGGTATTAAAAAATAAGCTTTTTTTTTTTGGAGGTACTCACCATTGTTTCTTTGCTGTCCTGGAGACAGAAGTGGTTTAAAATCCAGTCTCTCCAACAGATGCTGGAAGGTAATGTGTCTTGTTTGAAGTCATCATGTGAGAACTTCTGCTTTGCTCAGTGGATCGCCCACCACTTGGTGTGACTTATGAATCTAATAACCCTTTGCAATATCCGCAAGCTTAAACTCTCCACCACCTTGGTGCCTACAGAAGACAGAAAGCAACTGGCAGGGAGTTTTAAAAACCTATAGATTTACGCAAACGCCTTAGCTCAGAGTCACGTTTCCCTCCGAGTTCTTACGTGATCTTAATGAATGAGAGGGGTTACCAACCAATACAGTATAAAACGTGATCGCAGCCGCCTCCCAGGAAACCGGAGCGGGACACAAAGTTCCCGAGGAAAGTCCTGGCCGGGCGGGCGCACTGTGCGGTGAGCCCTGACTCCCACCGCCCTCCTTCCACCTCCCGGCTCGCACCTGGGGCCGGGCAAGACCAGCCGGCTCTGGAGATTTACGTTCGGGACAGGTAAGTAAGCGTTTGGGGGCTTTGTTTGTTTGTTTGTTTGTTTGTTTGTTTTAATGCCACGTTCACTGCGCTCTCACGGGAAGTGCTCCGAGGACTTGTTGCATACTAGGTCCTGCCACAAGAGGAGCATGGCACAGTTGCCAGGACGAGTTCCTTTCCGAAATCCCTGCCTTTCCCGAGCTGAAACTTCCCCGCACACTTTTCCTTCCCCTCCACCCTCCCCGGGAGCCGCATCCCGGGGTTGAGCTGCTCCCCCGACCCCGCGCTGAGCCCCTGCCGCCGGCAAGGCAGAGGGGAGGAGCGGAGCGCATCCCCGGGATCTGCCTTTGCTTCCTTCCCCATTCTCCCCTTTTCCCCTTCTCCCCTCGGGGCCCCAGCAGCGCCCCGACTCCGCCCGTGATTTCTATCGCTAAGTCAATTCCTGTCTGCTTACGTTGTGAGAACACCCGCACACCTGGGCGCAACTGCAGTCTCTTTCCCCGAGACAGGCGGCCGAGCCCCAGTATCACTCCTGCCAAGGCTCACAAAGTCCTCGTCCCCATTTTGTCTTCGTATTTGGGGTTTATTCTCAGTGGCTGCCCCGCCTCCCCGGCCCGGAGAGCCCCGCGGGGAGCAGGTGCAGGAAGGGGTGTGGGAGGTGGTGGGGCGGGTTTGTTTGCCTTTGAAGGCGAATTGCAGTCAACCGAACCTGGAATTGCCAAAGTTTGTGGGTGCTGCCTCTCATAAGAAAAAAAAAAAAAAAAAAAAAAAACAAGCAAGACCGAGAAGCTCCTTGTCCGCTCCCGTTCTCTCCTGACTGGCTGTTGGAATTACATTTACGGGTCATTTCTCTCCAAAGCGCCTGTTTCTCCCGCCCCCCGAGTCCCAGGTACCTCTGCCTGGGAGCCAAAGCAAGCAGCCTCTTCCATGACAACCATCTATGTTGATCCATGCAATAACCAGCAGATGCTGCCCTAAGACTGGTACAGCTGGTACTTTTCTGCCTTGGCTGTCCTGGGGACAAGGTGTCAGAAGAAAAGCCAAGTGGTATCCAGCAGAGCTGCCCCGAGGAGAACCGCTGGATCCCTCCACCCGCATCACATGCAGCCTGTGTGCCATGTGCAGGCAGAGCCTGTCAGAAAGCCTGCTGCTGATGTAACACTGCACCCGACACATCACCCTGGCGCTGGCTAGGGTGTCACCCCAGATACGTCCTCAAGTGCTGATCCTCAGTTAGGAAGCTGAAGTTTTCTTCCAGCAGTCACAAGTACTCAGTGTTAATACTGGTCAGGAATACCGGTTTTAAGTGGCATTAAAGTAAAGAAGAAGGGAAAAAAAAAAAGCTTAAGTGTTTCAACAAGTGGACTTGCAATGAGTTCTGCTTTCTCCCACTCTTCTAAGCAATTTGCTCCTGCCTCTTCCTCAGGAGAATAAAATAATTTGGTAATGTCTACTTTGGGTAATGAGTTGCACAATTCAAGTTTTGACTACATAAACACATATCTGAATCTTAAAGGTTTCTGACCCTGTGAAGTCCTCAGTGTTTTATAGAGGGAACTTTACAAAGATGCAGTATCTTTTAAAGCATATTTCACATACAATATATACTTACTTATAATACATACTTATTTTATAGCTCAAGAAACACAGTCTTTCACTGAGAGGGTAATTCCCTCTTTAGCACTTGTAAGAAAGTACTCTGCAGCACCGTTCCTCCCCTACTTCTCATTTCATTAACTTCTAGGCATCTTCAGTTTCTGATGAAGTTCTCAGTTGTTTGAGATGCCCAGGAGAAACCTTTGGTGGGTCATAGTATAATATTGATGCAATAATGTTTAATTTATAACAACAACAAAAAAAGAAAATCCTTTCACAAAGCTTCCCAGGAGATCCAAAGCAGGAAGCAGCATGGTGTCATTCCAGCCCTGTCCAGATGCATTTTCTAGAGGAAACTGATGGGGTTTGTCAGCAGTAGTAAGGCAGGCTCATGCTGACAGAACCACAAGCAAAGATACTTCTTTAGAGAACTAACTAGAATAGCTCCTGGTCAGTGTTTCTGCTTAAGGACAGAAACTGCTTCCACCCAGCTCACTGGGGATAGGTGACAATTGATAACTCATTCTCAGTAGATCAAATTAAGCATATGTTTTCTGGAGGGATTGCTTTAGATTGCTTCAAGGTAATTAATAGAATAAACAGGCACTGTAATCAAGGGAATGGTACAAAAGGGTATGGAAAAACAAAAGGTCATTGGTAGGGTAATAAAAAGTGCTATGGAGAATGGGCATTATCTGGCAGAAGATGAGTAGGAGGAGGCAGTATAAAACTATCAGAGTTCTTTCCTTGTAGTGACATTCCCAGGTGAGAGAACAGCCCAAGTCATGCTGATGGACCAGAGCTGAAGTTGAGACACAGGTCAATGCACAAAAATGGTAGAGGAGAGTCACTCCTCTGTCAGGGATTCCTGCAAGAGGGGCATTAGAAAGGGGATGGACTAGAATTAAACCTAAATTCATGTTGAGTTTCTAGACATTTCCTTTCCCCATGCCTTGTTTCCAGCTATGTTTTTTATCTCTAGAAGAGCTTATCCCCAGGCCATGGGAGACCCAGCCATGAAAAATCTCTTGATGTGTGTTGGTGTGGAGGGTTTTTTCCCTTACTTCCATAGCGAGGCACAAGTGACTCACCTGAAAAGTCATACACTTTAGTAAAAGCTGGGACTAGTGAGCAGAGTTTAGCCCACTATTCAAAACTAATAATCAGGTGGTCTGTTTAGAGGGTGTTGAAATAGAATAGCTGTTAGCATTTGCCAGAATGACACGGCACAGCATTTGCTGTATGCAGGTAGTTCATACATATAAGGCAATGTACATCTCTTGTTCCAAGTCTGTTTATCTTGGAATCACATGGTTGCCAGATGAAGTATACAGCTGCAGGACTTGACTTCAGTGGGGACTACTCATATGTAAATAGTGACATAACTGTTTAGCAGATGAGGCCTAATTAAGCGGGAATCAGCCATACATTTTCCCTCTCCTAGACAAAACAATGTGGAGAATACTGCAGGGGCATTGCTAGAAAGTCACAGTGCCTTAAATCAAACCTGTGAAACACCCCAAAACCCTAAGCAAGCTGCAAATGTTCTTTCCCTGCCTTTAAATACCTTAGAAAATGATGAGCCGTTACTGGTCGGCTTTTTCACATAGTTGAAAGCCTACCAAAATACGTGGATAACTGCTGAGCACGTGCAAAAGACACCTTCCATTCATTTCCTACAGCTGCTCCTTCAGAGACCACTGAAAACCCAGCCTCAGACACCAACATTAGCAATCTGAGCAGAATCAGATGATAGCAGTAAGCTGTCAGCTTTACAGAGATGCTTCTGAAATAAGAGCTATGTGACATCATCGCTAGTGTGAAACGGGGCTGCCAACTTCTCTCCATGCCAGCAATCTAATGGTGTGTTTGCAAGAAAGGTCCCCCAGGGTTATGGTGTGCTAGTTTTGCTGGTAACCTCCTGCTTCTTCAACAGGCGGATTTGGCACCTGCCCTGCTACTGCCTGGAGGGTAAATACCAGCCTCCCAGTACGTATTTAGGGTAGCCTCCCATCAAGTGTTGATTTTCTGTGCCTGATTTCCTCCTCCTGCAGATTATCTTGCTCTGATATTTCCATCTTTCTCCTGATCTTCGCGCTGCAAGTGTTAGCAGTCTTTCACTCTGCCTCCTCCCTCCCTAGAAGTTTTCCTTTCTTTCTGAGCCGACTTGTCTTCAAACTGCGTATATTCCATGCTGGTAACATGCAGATGAACATCGTAGTCATGATCCCACTCAGATACTAAACAAGCCTCCCACCGATGCCTTGTCCTCTTTTAAAGTGCTGGAACATTTCAGCTTGCTTTCAGTCTCCTGAAAGAACCAGGAAATCCTCTGGAGTAGACAAGCACATGTGCTTGTTGTGGCTGTACCTCAGAGAATGGCTTAGCCTGGACTCATCTCCAAGCAGGTGTTTGCAGGGAAGGGAAGAGAGGGTGAGGCTCCCACAGGACAGTGGTGGGCCCATAGCCAGCACAGATCTTAGGCTCCAACCCACCTGAGCCCACAAGAGAAGGGCTTCAATGTCACCATCAGCGGGAGGCATTTTGCACATCGACTTCTTTTAACATCACAAATCTCTCCAAGCTCATACTCACGTTTGGTAAAACCAGGAGAGCTCAGTATTCTTAAGGAAACCCAGCCCTGCTGCAAGTCAGGATAAATCTGGGTTTCCATCATCCATACTGTCTGAAGCAAATACCTTGAGACAGATGCCTTGGCCAGCATTCCTAATCTGCAGAGGCAATAGCTCAGGCTGCAGTGGGAGGACGTGTGTCAGGGCTAATAGGGGGTCTGTCAGCATTGAGTCAGCCACCAATCTGCAGATCCTGGGGAAATCCTCTATTCTGCACCTTCAGCTGGCTGTAGGTACCTCAACATCCCTCTCACAGTGGAGTGGGGCCGTAGCAAGGCTTCAAGAACAGGTCTGAGAGTTTGGCATTAATTATTTATTTGCCATCAACCTATAGCAAAAAAAGCACTGTTGCAAAAAGGTTTTGCTTAAACTGTTCCTGTCATTTATGGAGAGAAGGTGTGTTTCAGGAAAACTCCCAGAATAAAGGTTTTGTTTCTCTCAAACTATTACACTTGTATGGCACTCATTTAGGTTAGCTGGAAAAGACAGGAGATTAGATAAATGTAATGGAAACTATTGGCCCATGTAAGTTCTCCTGCCTGACCTGAGCAAAATGAGACACCGGGTATCTCTTACTGGAAGAAAACCAGAGATAGGGAGAGAAATCAGAACCTGGAGAAAAAGAAACATGACAGCTGTAATCTGTTACTATTGCAACCTGATTATAGGATTCATCAACAAGGGACCCTTTCTTTTGGCATTAAAGTCTACACCTTACTTCATGTGACCACAAGGAAATATCTCCAGGCATGTCAGCCTTTAAAAAGAGATTCTTTCTTCAATCTTCTTTGAGGAGAAAATGTACAGTGTGACCATGAAAAAAATAAGCTACACCACTGCCTCATCGTACTTTTAAATGCTGTTATGTGCAGATGTGAGTTAGTAAAGAAAACCAGCACTTCCAGCACAGAAATATCCTTATAAAACTGTAGGGGATTAGCCTTAATTGTACTTACAGGTGAAAAGTAAACACATACCTTAATTCCTTTCTAAAGTTAATGTTTGTAAGAAAACTACCTTCCAAACCATATTAATCTACTTCCCAACAGTCAAATACACTATCAGCTTCCATGGGAACTTGCAGTAACAGCTTGATGTTTGAACCTCGTGGAGCATGAGAGAAACATGTTATTGTTAAGAACAAAATATCTGTTGGAGAAATTATACACTGAGAGAGCATGAGGAACCTGATGCCTGTCATATAAAGATTATTAAGAGATGCTGGCAAAGCTCTGAGTAAGAGTGACCCTTGACTTTGTCTCTGCATTCATAGGATGAACTCTTTCAAATATAACTGTGCTCTCTGCAAGACTCTGCTCCCTGTGTGAAAGAGGAAGAGGGTGAGAGGAGAGGAACAGGGAAATAGTGATGCAGGGTAAAGGGAAATAGTGTTATAGGGTAAAAATTATGAAGGAAAGTAGAAATACAGAGAAACTCTTATGAGGCTGCCACTGAACTGGGGGCATTTAGTAAAATAATAACCTCCATCCAGGCTCTAGCAACAAGTTAGCTAAAAACACCTCCATCCCAGTTATGTATGAAATTGTCCCGTCTATTTTTATCCTGTCGTTTTCAGACTAAAATGACAAATTCTCCCCTGAGATAGGATTCACAACAACCAGGAAATAGTGCTAATGTTGACCTAAATAAATAAAGCTGCTCCCATGTAAGAATTCCTGCAAGGATCCTTTAGAACAAGATACTTTAAAAACATTTGCTGCAAAAATGCATATGAAACCCTGGGGGACAAACAGCCTATGAGACACTATGGTCTCACTATCCCAGTTTGGCAAACAAGGTTGAGAGCTTTATAAATGCACTGCTGAAGAAAACAGGGGTACTTGGGGTAAGACTTCTGATTCCAAAACACAAGGTCCTGATACACCTTTCAGTTAGGGCACAAATAAATTTTCAAAGAAAAAAGTACTATTTTGTGGAGCTGTATATATGTTTTTGAGCTAAGGTGCACATGAAGCTTTAACTATGTCTTATGACAATTTGCATGATGCTTTCTGTCTCAGGTGGTGCTATTACCCTCTCTTAACTTTTTGATAGGGTCATTCATTCCTGTTAAAGAGAGCAATTCCACACTTAACCAAACACATCTCTTTAGATGTGTTGTTCATTGAGATTAATTAGATCTATTCTCCTTATTCAATCTGAAGCTGTGGAGCTAAGATCTGTTTCCAAAACCAAGCTTTGCAAAGATAGGGGCAACTCTAGATGAAAATTTTTGTAGAGGTTTGTTTAGGATTTTGTGATAAATTCATAAATGCAGCAGTGTTAGATATAGTATAAATATAGATATATTTATACTATATATATATATATATATATATATAGATAGATAGTAAAAATATTGTTGTTACTCCTAGTTTGTATTTGCATCATGGATTTGAAGATGCCTTTTCCATTTGCAGTCCACATAACTGCTGCAGCATCCTTTCCTTTGCTTTTCCTGATGATCTGTCAAAAAGGTGGGCCATTAGCAAAACCTCCACTGTACAGCAATTAGCAAATCTTCTGTTCCAGCAGAGACCAAAAAATGACTTTTTTTCCCCAAAACCTGAAACTAGAATGGCAAAAAGAAGCCATTGTTTTCATTTAGTGTCCCTTGTAATGCTGTCAATTTACCTTAAATGGAGCAAGAGCTCTATGAGTTAATACCTTTCTTAATGGCAGTGCACATATGGAGACTTTGGGTGCACAGATGTCATTATCAATTAATCCACTTCAGCCAAAAAGGGACTTTCTACCTTTCACACCTCCACTGGAATTGAACCAGATACAACCTACACATTTTCTCTTCCACTCTCTTTTCTCATGTGCTCTCCTGTTCTGACTACTTCTCATAGGAGATGAAGTAACTTTTGTTTGTGACTTGGGGGACTTTATTGAATAAATATTGAATGAATATATATAGAAGTGTTCCTAACACTGAGCAGCACACAAATTGCATGATTACTTTTAGTGTCTGTTATTTAACTGAAAATATTTTAATAACCTGAAAGATTCTTCAGTGAACCATGCTGGATCTGTGCAATTTATAGCATATTTAAATACTTTTACATTGATACCCAAGACTGAATTCCAATATCTCTCTTTTGTATCTGTGTGCATTTTAATACACTTCTGGGAACACTTACCTTTTATGATGAAACCAATATTTTCTAACGTAAAGTGGTGATTTCAGCTTAAGTGCAACCATATGTATCTTAGGGCAAAGGCTTTTGGTTCTAAATAACTGCTTAATGTTAAGCATCTTTCACTATGAAAATGTCACAAACTACCCTATACCAGCTCTCTCAAAGAAACAAAGATAAAACACAGAAGAGTAGAGCTTCTATGGTTAAGGATAAATACTTTGAAGCACAACTAGAAATTGAGTTTTTTGGGTTTTTTTCAATTAAAGTGGTATTACTACAGAGTTATGGGAGAAACACAAACCAAATCTGCTTGATTTTGTGAGTCTGTCTCTCTTGGTATGAATTAGATGACATCCTATTTTAGTTTACTAGTCTGATAACTGGTGGGTAATAAAAGCACTGAACATAATTCTTCAAAACTATGCATATAACTTATTCCTGAATCTGTACAGCATATATCCCTCATCAGTAGCTGCATTACATTTGATTATTTTGTGTCAGGCACAGATCACAAATCTCTCAGAAACCTGAATAAGTCTTTACAGCTTTGAGGGACATTTTTGTGTCCATTTTACAAAAACTGAGGCAGAGAGCATTTAAACTGCCAGTAAATTACTCTGATAGTGCATCTTGGTCCCAAAGCAGTTTACCCACAATAATAATGCCGGTCAAGATTTGGCAGTCCCAACAATTTTTTCTAAGAAATATATAATGACTCTTCTCCTGTGTCTGCTGAGTATATTACTTTGACACTGGGAAAAGATCCATGTAAAAATATTTGCACCATAATATCAAGGATATGCCTTATCATTCACATGGCCTAACAGCAAAACACTGGCAAGGAGTAATTATTAATGTGGGGGTAAAATTACTCTAGTTTTTTGAAGTGTACATAAATTAGAAGAAAAAGCAGAGAAGTTGGGCAAACAGTGAGGGAAAAGCAAACAGATTTTCCATCTCATGGCTTCTCAGACTCACATTGTCTACCCTAAATGCTAAGACTCACCTGTGGGTCACAACATGTTTCTTGTGCATATGCTGCATGCCCTGCACCCTGGGGTAGTGAATTTGGAAGTTTTATGGAAGAGCTTTGAAATCATAGAATAGAATCCTAGAATTGTTTGGGTTGGGAAAGACCTTTAGGGTCACGGAGTCCAACTCAGCACTGCCAAGCCCAGCACTAAACCATGCCTCTGAGTGCCACATCTAAGTGTCTTTTAAACACCTCCAAGGTTGCTAACAAAAACAACTCCCAGGGCAGCCTGTTCCAATCCAGGGCAACCCTTTCCTTGAAAAAGTTTTTCCTCAAATCCATTCTAAACCTCCTCTGGTACAACCTGGAGCTGTTTCCTCTTGTCCTGTTGCTTGTTACCCAGAAGAAGAGGCCGATTTCCACCTTGCCATGACCTCCTGTCAAGTAGTTGTGGAGAGCCTTAAGGTCCCTCCTGAGCCTCTTCTTCTCCAGGCTGAGGCCCCCAAAGCTCCTTCAGTCACTCCTCATAGGATTTGTGCTCCAGACCCTTCCTCAACTCTGTTGATCTTCTCTGGATGTGCTTCAGCACCTCAGTGTCTTGTGATGGGCCCAGAACACATAATTTAATGTATGGCCTCACCTGTGCCAGGTACAGGGGGATCATCACTGCCCTGGTCCTCCTGGCCACACTATTTCTGATACAGCCCAAGATGCCTTTGGCCTTTTTGCCCACCTGGGCACAGCTGGCTTATGTTCATCTACTGTTGGCCAGCACCCTCAGGTCCTGGCAGCTTTCCAGACACTCTGACTCCAGACTGCAGTGCTGCATGGGATTATCATGATCCAAGTGCAGGATCCAGCACTTACATTTTGTCCCTCATACAACTGGCCTCAGCCCACTGATCCAGCCTGTCCATATCCCTCTGCAGAGCTTTCCTGCCCTCCAGCAGATCAACACTCTCACCAGCTTGGTGTTTTCTGCAAATTCAGCGAGGATGCCCTTGATGCCCTTGTCCAGATGATCAATAAAGACATTAAACCCCAGAGCTGGCCCTGGGGAGCCTGACCTGTGACTGGCTGCCAGCTGCGTGTAGCTTCATTCACCACCACTCCTTGGGCTCAGCTCTCCAGTCAGTTTTCACCAAGCAAAGAGTTTATTCATCCAGGCCATGAGCAGGCAGTTTCTTCAGGTGCCAAAGACTTTACTAAGGTCCAGGTTAACAACTTCCACAGCTTTTCCCTAATAGACTCTCTCAGCTTGTCGTAGGAGCCTGGGTTAGGCAGAAGGTCTGGGAGCACATGGTCATGGAGACAGGATGCTGGCAGTGGTTGTGCTCCTCACCTGGTGCCTTCCTTCCATTTGTGGCTGGCTATCCTTCTGAGCCCCAGCTTGCCCCAGAGCTGCAGGATGAGTACAGGGCTGACCCCCCAAGCACCCGTGGAGCTGGTCCTGCTGTGCTGGGTGTCTGGAACTCACACGCCTGTGCAGGTACTGGCAGCAAGAGCTGCCTGTGAAGCTCTGCAGTGCTGGGGGCCCTCCATGCCACAGCAGCCAGCCCATGCTGTGCCACCTGCCTTCTCTCTTTAATCAGGCTTTTTATTAATCAGCACTCGGGTCAAAGCACAGGCCTGAGGGGCAGATAATGTATGCCAATATTTTCTGATTTATGGGTGAATCATTTTTTGGGCAGCCTGCCTTCCATGAGGAGGAGAAGGCAGCCCAGATACTACCAGGGAAGGAAGATGGGCAGATTCAGATAACTACAATAAATACAATTCTAGATTATTTACTGGGATAACTCAAGTTGCCTATCATTAATAATCTGAGGTTTGTGCAGCTATGCAACACCAAAATGAAACTTGGCCTAAGGTTTCTTTGTCTTTCAGTGGGTTTGATTGTTCCTATGCAGTTTCTGTGAAGTTGCTGTCTCTCATAATCTCATATTTATCTTTTTTCTTGTATTTCTCACAAGTCTTTTGACATTCCTTGCTCAGGAGTAATCCACACTAAACCTGAATTATGTGGCAATACTTTGAAGGGAAAAAAAAATTGTGACTAAAATCTAGGAGATAAACCATAAGGTGGAAAACAAATGATTAATTGCAAGGAGATAAGAAGAACGTAATGGAATACTAGTGCCTCTCAATTACTTAATTAGGAGTATATAAATCACTGTATTTAATACCTTCCTGTGCTACCAAGTCTCTCTAAAAAAATATATTTTGGTTATTGGTCTAAAGAGTGTTCTTAGAGAGTAGAGAGTAGACAGTAGAGAGTAGAGCAATACAAGCCAAAACATAAAAAAATAGCAAGATGAAATTATTAAAAAAAATTATATAGCTAAATAACAACATAAAGAGCCATTAATATAATTTGAAAAGTGCAGCCTGGATTCTTAGTTGCTTAAATTGTTGTAGCACCACGGCTTTGTGGAGCTCACCCACCTTGTATAAACCATCTTGCAACCTTGCATCTGTCTGACATACCTTGGACCTCTTAAACAAACAGGTCAAGAAGAAAACCAAACAAAACCTGTTCAAATCAGTCCAAGGGTGGCTTGACTATATAGATTGCTAAATGAAGCTAATTAAAAAAATTTTCCCACCTAATTCTTTATTATGATAAAGACTTCTTATTTTGAAAACTCATTAGTAGAGCTTATTTGCTGTCGTTTATGTTTGCTAATATAAGTAGGCACAAAGTGCTGATAAATAACCCACAGGCTCTGAAACTCATGGGTTTGGAGAGGCCAATGCTCATAGTCATGTAAAGTAAGCAAGTACAATGTGCTCTGCTGTCAACATTGCCCATCCCTTTAAGTGCCAGCTTATAAATTTGATAAAATTTATATTTTACATATATTTTTACAATTAAATTTATAAATATAAATAATAAATATAAATAAATTAAATTATTAATAATTAAATTAATATTCAATGAAATATATTCATAAATATATATAAATATAGATTTATAATATATATTTTATAAAATTTGATAAATTTGATTGATGATTTGATTTGAAATATATATATTTGATGATGATGATTTGAAATATATATATTTCATATATATATATTTCATATATATATTTCACATATATATATATATTTCATATAAATATATATATATTTATATATATATATTTCATATATATAATGAAATATATATATATATATTTATATATATATATATTTCATATATATAATGAAATAACTGTTCCTGGTGTCAGAGTGCAGACTAAACCCTGGGTGGTGGTCCTGTGTTTTGTGGAGGGAGGTGGGAAATTGGCTCTTTCTGGACCAGCCAGAGACACTGCTGACAGCATTCAGGCTCTCTCTAGGAGATCCTCTGCAGGGTACAGGGTAGGTCTGGGGCACATGGAGCCAGGTGGGATTAGGTGCTGCTGATATCCTCTCTGCAGGTTTGTGTCTGGAAGGCAGGAAATGCTGATAGACAAGGAGGCTAGGTTTGTTGGGGGTCATCAGCAGAGAGGATGGTAATGGGGCTCAGGGGAGATGCTCTCTGCTCGAGGAGGGGGATGCAGACAGGGCATGACACCCCTCCATCACTGTGCATCCCTATTAGTGCCTGGGATGCCAGGCAGAGGAGGGGGTGGGTAACATCTGTAGAAATGGCAGAAGGGCTCTGACAAGTGAAAAGACTGAGGACTGTGGCTATATAAAGGAGTGTCATATCCCAGAGTGAAAGGTTGTGCATCATATTGACCATATACTGCTTCCCAATCTTTTTGTCCACAGATGTGTAGATAAATAATGTAAAATTTACATGCACTTTTATGTTTTTTACATGAGGAACAAGACTGACTATTAACCAGAATAGAAATATGGCAATTTAGAGAATAAAAATTAGACTTTAGAGAATGACTGAGAGAAATGACACGAGAAATGGTCCTCCTCAGCTGCTGATGCCCTGTAGGTTGAAATGAGCTGTCTGAAGCCTTTTTCTTGGAGGAACACTGAAGGACCACTGCCAGCATGGGTGCTGCAGTGAAACCATACTATTTGTATGAGATAGGGTAAAAAACACTCAGGAGGACTCCATGTCTGCCATTCCCTCCTACAGATGTGACCCTTTAACATGGAAAGCTCTTGGTATACAGGAATAAATGAGATTATGAGAGCAAGACCTGAAACGCTCAGGATTTTTCCTCAGTCTTACCAAAAGCAAAGCACCATCAAAAACTGAAATTGAAAAGAATTATTTTAATCCATTATCATTATTTCCCACACATAAATCATGGCTAGACTGATAAAAACATTCTTAGTTAACCACTCTCCCATGTAATGCATAGTTCAAGGGCCAACTGCTAAGAAGTGAAAGTGCTTCTCCCAATAAATTTAGAGCAATTCAGGGTGAAAAAACCATCGTAGCTGTGCAGTCTCAGATTCCTTTACCTCTCCCTCCTACCCATGCATGGTTTATAGAGGATACAGGTATGCAGTGTGAGGCTGGATACCCTGGGAAAGCTCTAAACCCAACTTCAGAGTTCCCCACACCCTCCTGGACAAGCAGCCTGCTCCCTCCTCTGAGAAGGCATCAAGAGCCACGTGAGCTCCTTACCTCCTGGAGATGGGGGATGTAATCTTCTGTCAGCAGGGTCCCACCACCCTGGAGATGCACTGGTCAGACCCAGCAGTGAACAGAGTGACAAATGTGCACAGCTGGAAGGTGCTGGTTGTGTAAGAGCCCAGGTGATTTACTCCTGCTGTCTGCAGATGATGAGGATGAGGCGTGTTGCCTGCAGTGCGTTTGCACGTTCATACGTGTATGCCCGGAGGGAGAGCGAAGGGGAGCCCTTGGAGCTCAGTCAAGGCAGTGATTCAGAGGCAGAGCAGCACATGCAGGATGAATAGCTGCTAGACAGGTACTCATTGGGTGGGCTTGGGCTAATTAAGCTGGTTGGAGAAGGGAATCAAAGATACAGGATTGAGAAGAGAACAAAAATGCAAGTCAAAATTCAGTGTCCATTAGCTTGATGTGTAATCTTAGGGCGGTTTACCGGCCTATGCATGAGAACAAAGTGGAAAACATCTATTTTTCTGTTGTGGAGGGATGCTGAGCTGAAGATGAGACAGTTCACGAAACACAGTTTGTCTTTTTAGTCTTAATCCACCTCCTGTTACACACTCCTCTGTTCAAAACACCCCACCCCTTCATAACATTGCTTGCATGCAGGGTAGTATTGTTTTGTTACAGGACTGGGGTCAGGGAGGAAATTGGTTTCTGATGCTTGGAATGGCTTTGTAAATGAATGATGAATGAAGATGCAGGCAAACTGGGAGATACAGGGAAGAAATTGATAAATAGAGGAGAATGCTGTGGAAAAAAAACCCCAAGAGTATCTAAATTACTTACACAAAAGGCACTAGTAATCTGTGGGCTTGTTATTAGGTATCAATGGCACTTCTCTCCCTGCTGCACCAAAACATGCTTTATATGCACAAATAAAAGAAACTGCCTTCCACTCCAGTGTTTCTGTTCATTTTAGAGAGCCCCCACATTTAATTTCCAAGATTAAAAGGAAATAAGAAATCTGGAGCTCTAGAAATCATTTCTGTTTCCTTTCAGAGCAATTCTGCATGTTTGACATCTTCTCTATTGTTTATGTCAGGCAAACAGAGACTGGATAACACAGAGTGGGCTGCAGCGGTAAGACAGTGAGTGAATACCTATGAGCCTCTGTGATTCATCGTTCCAAGGAGCTCTTGCTTTAATTACAGAGGGCTGCCAGATGAGGAAAACCATGAGGATTTATGACTTTGGGGTAGAGTGAAAGCTGTCCTAGGCATTTCAACCCAAAACTACAAATCAAGACTTTTATTAGAAAGTGACAGTGAAGGGTTGAGCAGCCAAACATTCTCCAGGACAAAACTGCCACGTGAAAGAGCAACCCTGCTTAACCCATGGAAAAACCAATCTGAAATTAAAGCTTTTCAATGGCTGAAGGATCCACCTGTAGGATTTCCTCTAGCTAAGGTAATCTTGCCTTTCTCAGTGTTGGTCTGCCTGTTTTGTCACAGAAACAAAGAAGAATTAAGTTTAGTGCTAGGACCTCGTACACAGCAATTAACCATGGAGCATCACTCAGCCCTGCCAGCAAAGACCTTTTTACCCCCAGCCTGCTGTTTTAGATGATGTTCAGTGTCTGTGTCATGGTTTACATAAGACTGATGCTCCCTTCACAGCTGCACTTCTCCTCTGCCACAATCAAATGTGCCCTGTCTGCAAGCAGCAATCCCTACATGTCATGGGAAAATGAAAGCTTACCTCAAAACTTGAGGCTGGATTGTACAACTAGAAATTAAGAGACCTGGGCTCTACTGCCCCTTACAACACTTACATGTGCAGATAAATAATTTTATTATCTCTGTGACTTGGTTTCTCCATCTCTGAAATAGAAAAGCTGCCTTTCTGGAGGGATTTTTTCCAAAAATATGGATTTGAGTCTCAGTCAGGAGGAGAAATAAAAGTACAAAGTGCTAATATGGGTAGCAGCTGTAGCCTGGTTACACCCAGAAATAAAGAGAATGAGCTAAAGGAGGGACGTAGCTAATTCCTTCATATCTCCTACTGCACAACCCTCTACCTAAATCAAGAAATGTATTTTATTTTAGTAGAGGGACTGCCCTGGATAGAGCAGGGAGGTACAGGGGAACTGTATGCAGAGCCTTCTTCCAGATTGACCTGCTCCAGTAAAGGTGATACCTGATTTCTAGCCTCAAAGAAATTTCCACAGGAATTATGTCCCCTTTCCAGTCCTATTTTAATCGCTTAAAGCTGGAAGACTTTCCAGCTTGCAAACACTCAAAGATCAAGATGTTACAGCCTGTACCTGCTGTGAGGACTGAGGCACGTGCTTGCTGAGGTGGCCATCAGAGCTCCATCAGGGTAGTTTAGGGCTGTTTGATTTCAGTTTTCAGTAGCTGTGAAAACAACACAAATAATCTAAAGGAGGGGGAGGGGGCAGAGAAAAGACCTCAAATACCTGCTTTCCAACTGTACTTGTTTTCCTAAAGAGTTATTTGTAGAAAGCAAGGCCCAGAGCAATCGTGTTCACGAGCCAACAATCATTTTGCCATCACAAATCTGTGGAGCTGAGAGCTGATAATGGTCACCTAGTGTAGCAAAGGCAATGCTTTTCTTCAGAGAGAAAGTGAAATCCTATGTGAAATCCATTATAATACTGTGGTTTCTGCCTTGCTGTCTCTGAGGAATGCTTAGAAAGAGGAGGGTCGCCACTCCCAGGACTTCTGGAGGCTGTCACTTTTCACTCTGCAGAAGCTGACAGTGCTATCATTACCTGGTGGGAGACCAAGCAACAAGCTCACCTCCTTCTGAGAAGGGCAAGCCACTCAAAGCCTTAGGGCTGTTTGTAATAATACTCTCCTACTAGACTCCACTTGCTTTCAAGAGTGATAAATAAAGCACTGGGGGAAGAGAGACTTTTGAGAAACTCATTGACCAGTTGAGATTTTGTTGTAGCCTTACCCTTTTATTAATTATTTTTATTAATTATTTATGATATTATTTATTATTTATTATTATAAAAGTTTACCCTTTTATTAGGAACTACTGCTATTTTTTTCTTGAACTCTGATCCATTGGAGAGGTAACATCACTAGCCAGAATCACATTTCAAGTTTCTGTGTAGAAGTCTCCTCACCTGAAACTTTCAAAATATTCTACCAAAACGTTGGCATAACATTTACCTTTTAATTCCTCTTCTACAACAGGTCACTCCACCCACCACATGTGCAAGATCAAGTGTTATTTCTGAGGATGTGATTTTTTTCCATCACTGATGGGAGAGATGAGAGCTATCTTCAAGTCATTACTGTGTCAATACTCATTATCAAGGAAAAGCATTAAAGGTATTTTGACACATAAGGAATAGAACAGTATCAAACAACTTCTTCAAAATGAAGAGAAAGTAAAAATAACAAGTCAGCAACACACTTGAAATTCCTATAATAATGTGAAACACTATTCTACCATTTCTTTGGAAGAGGATTTTCTGTGAAGTTGCCTCTATATGTGCAAGGCAGCTGTTTACCTGACTAGCTCCTAAACTCTCTACATTTCAAGCCAAAAGATCAGAGAAAATGGACAAGTTTGAGAATGTCACCTCAGCTGGGATTTTTGATCACAGAAGATTCTTAGTAACAACAGTGGTTCGTGGGATAAGTGTTTGAAAGATATTACTGGTGACTTGAGGAGAGTTTTGCAAAGACACAACAAATGCTGATATTGTTGTGAGCTGTGATGCTCCAAACCATCTATCTGCTGAGCACTTCTGGTCTGGAGAAAATTTGAATTATGACTGTTTTCCTACTGTCCAGGCTTGGAAAACAACAGAATCCAAGATCTGCCATTAGAGTATTTCTAATGTCTTAAAGACCTGTGACAATTTTTTAATTTTTTTTTTTCTTTTCTTTTGGGGCAGGGGTGGTTGGTTAGTATTTCAATAACATGCCTCATATGTTTTGTTTCACTCCTTAACCTGCAACATGGTACAGCATAGCCAGATATTTGCAAAACATATTGTCACAGACAGGCATGAAGAGTACTGCATACACAGTGGAAAAAATGCAGCAGTACACAGATACACATCTATAGAGATAGACATTTGTAGCTCTAGGCACACTTGTTACCTTCCAGGTGAGCTCGGGCAGCCTGAATTATCCAGGCTGACATGCTATTTACTCTTCTCTCAGCTGTGGAAGGTGTTTTCCCAGAGCTCATAACCTGCTCCCTTCTATCAAGCTTGTGTCTGGAGAATGGACCCTCAGTGAGTTTCTTCCAAGAGGCCCCCAGCTCACCTCCCATCCCAAGGGACACCAAGTAAACATTGGCTTTTAACCTCTAGGGAATTGAACCTGACCTTTGTAACCACTGCAAACACCTTCCTAAGTAAATACCTGAGTAACCAGGGAGGAGAAAATGGGGAAGGATTCAGGAGAAGAATAACATATGCAAAACTCAGTGGGGCTGTTTGGTCGCTGAGCCCTTACACACAGGTGACTGGGGAGGTTCTGTGATGGATGGCATGTCATTCACAAGAGCTCTGTCTGGAGCTGTCAGCACAGAAAGAGGTCCTTAAAATTCCAGCAGCTCTAGCCCTGCAATCCATCAGGAGAGAGCACAGACATCCACCCTCCCCCTTGGCCGGCACAGGAGCCCAAATGGCAAGCATAAGTCACAATCTTTTTTGTTTGTGCAGAACTCCCTGGCTGTGAATTCACATCCAACGCCTGGGTTACTGTGTGCACGCTCCTGTTTGTCCTGACCAGCATATCTGTACCCAGGGGCTCCAAAACACCCTGGGTGCAGTTCTTCTCCCACCTGGCAGCAAACTTCTTATGGTGGGATCACTCACTCATGGGAATACAGTACATTCTTACATGTGAGAATTACTGATTTCATAAAACACCTTGGAAATGAGATTGCTGTTGTTGAAAAATCGATTTGTAGGCATTAAAATACTATTGTGACCCAATTAATATTTTTTTTCCGTTTTGATTGTCACCCATCACATGGTGTGCAGAGTAGAAATTGTTTTTATCTGCCCCTGTTTGGATCTCAGCAGCCTTAATTTTTTAATTAAAAGCCATGCTTTTACACCAAAAACCAGATGAAATGGATTTGAACTTCAGTCCTTTGCTGAGCTTTGAGAACTTTATATTAGTTTAGACTAAAATGAAAAAAAAAACCCAGCGATCTATGCAATGCACTCCCTGTTCAGAATGTTTGGGGAGTTTTGCAGATTTTCCCAGCTTTTCCCTTGCAGCTCTTGGTTACTTGGTTTGGTTCCCATACTGTTCATTCTGGCTTAATGCAGACGAGTTTCTATCAGAATAAATAGCATTTCTGTTTAGCAAAGTGACTTCTTTGCCTGAATTCTAAATTCTCCACAGGTTACACCTGTGGCCAATCTGGCCTGAGGGATAAAGCAATATGAAAGCAGGTCATTACTTGGGTAAACACGAGATGATGCCATGAGGAAGTATTTGGCTCACCAGGTGGCAGAGAGAAACAACAGCATTACTCTGCCTCTCTGCACTTCTTCATCACCACTGGCCATTTTTCATATCACACAGCTGTCTTCCCTCATCCCCTATGACTGAAGCTGTGGTTTCAGGAGTGATATAATCCAAGCAGGAATCTGATCTCCACAGCTTTTTCTCCCATTGGTTTGAGGCACCAGCTGGGGAACACCTGTGATTAATGGGAGCAGCATTTCAGCGCAGTGAAGGCAGGGCAGTGGACAGGGGATGGTTCATCTCATCATCCTCGATTTACACACGGGTAACCGAGGTGGGGACGTTCAAACCGAAGCAGATATGGTGCCTCAGCTCAGAGTCCGTATCATTTAATATTGACTTTTCTGGGCTGAAGGGGAGCTACCTGACGAAGGGAGAGAACTGGGGTTGGTTCCCAGTTCCCCTCCCACAGCCAGCCCCCAGGCTGGCAGGATCCGCTCGCTGACCTTTCCAGGAATGGGCTGCATGTCTGAGTGAAGACTCACTCAGATCAACCCCCATGACTCTTGATAAATGAAACACTTCTCCGTCTGGCGTATCACTCAGTTTCCCACGAATGGCACAAATAGTCATGTACAAACACAGGCAATCTATTATTGGTGCCTCTTCCTTGGCTCGCCATCGTGACGTCCAACCTGGAGGCAAGTGTTAATGCCCTTATAAGGCTCTTTGCATACATTTAAATATGTTATCCTTTGGCCGATGATACAAACTGCTATCTCAGTAGCATACGGCATGGGGAAGTGGGAGATTTTCTTGGCTCTGTGGTGAGAGAGAAATTAAAAAGGAGCCTACAATGCTGAGTCACTGTGACAAATAACTTACTATGGAATGCATTCAGGCTTTAGCAAGGAGGCAGCTGATAGTGAGTCAGTGACTGACTAGTGCCTCCTAGATTTTCCTCCTTGGGAAAGATTCAATTTAATGGGATGAAGTGCCAACAAAAAGTCATTCTCACTGTTACTGAGACAATATCACTAACTATACACATGGTTAAAGCTGTCAAGTTGTGTTATATGTCACATAAGATGTGCTTTTTTTTTAATTTTTTTTTTTTTTTTGGTGAGTACAGCATCACCCTGTTATAAAGCATTTTAATGTCCCATTAAAAGCACTGACTTTTAGGAGCTAGAAATTTTGCTGAACTTCAACTCTTTGGCTGTGTTAATTCAAGAATCTCCTCTCTTTTGGTTCAGCTTGGCAGGCTTATGGATGTCCTATTTAGTGTTCTGGTTTAGCACTCCATGGCACAATTTTAACCAAAATAGATAGTTTAGTGTTAAAAAAGCCCCTCTAAGTGCAAAACGGGTAAGGATTTGAGGCAGAAGGTTTAAGAATGTCACAATTTTTTTTGTTACAAGTAAAGTCAAATTTGTATTTGTTTAATCATGACCAGATTAGTGTTTTCTTTTCTCCCCTCTCCAGTCTGACCTATCCTCAAGTCAGGGAATCAGGCTCACTCAGGACCATGGACTTAGAGGAGGGAAGAAGAAAGGGGGTCTGGGCATCTTTGTTCTGGTCCCTTTCCCCTGGACACCTGGTTGTGTATCTGCCAGTAAAACAGCAGAAACATCAGGAAGCAAAGCCTCCCAATATCTGAAAAGCTGCAGCCAAACACCCTTCCTATTCACACATCTTTCTGTTCATGCTGCCTGGCACAGCTGCCAATTATTCTTAAATATTCATGTAATCTCCTGCCCTCACCTGACTGAGGCTGCTCCTTATAGGAGACTTGCTCTCTTGATGAATGTAAAAAATGTGGGAAAATGTTAAAAGGCAAAGCTGTCACCCCAGAACCAAGCAGCAGATCATTTTTAGCCAGTTTGTCCTTGGCAGCAGGGGATCAAGGGACCAGAACAACATGATCCCTTCTGTGTTTCCATCAGGCTGCTCATCCAGCTGATGTTCCTTTCTTATTTTCCTGTGCTCTTGCTTTCAGAGAGACCCCCATAGCATCAGCCCTGAAATTCCTAAGATGCCATGCTAACCATTACATTATGGGGAAGATTATAACTATTCCCAAGCAGACCACAGCCAGAGGGAAAGAATATTCTGCTTCCACCTGCACTCCAGGAGGAGACATGAAGCTCAGACTGGCAAGGGGAACATTTTCCCTCAAGTAATTCCAGCTGAGACACTGCAGTCAGGCTGCCCTTTCTGAGCACATGTATCATAAAGGCATAGAGCAATCTACTGCTTGCCTAAACTGTTAATTGGCAAGTGAATTATACTAATGCTGTTCTATGCTGAAGGTTGGCTACTGGGGTGTAACACCTGTTGCCCAGCACATAGGAGTTACAGTGGCCCACTTGCCAGTGAATAGGGTTCATAAATCTGGTCAAATATTTTTGCATGATACTTTTGTTTGTTTCTTGGACTGAAGTGTATTTTTTTTTCTCCCCCTAAAACAAAGCTTTCCTTGAGAAATGGTGGTATCATCAACAGTTTCACTGTCTTTTTTTAGCCCAGTGCAACTTTCTCCAACCCTGTGGGACAAAGTGCTTCCTTATCTCCACCACAGCTCTATTAAACCCCACAATTAAAGCAATTTGCATTCTTGATAGAAGAGCAGAGGGCCAGCCAAGGGCTCTTCCAGGCCAGGGAAGAGGCATGTCTAACAGGGCTGCAGGGAACTCCTCATTCCACCAGTGCCAGCATTAGGTCATTGGTGGTTGCTGAAGGACTTTGGAGAGAAGCTGTCACTCACCCTGAGATGGTGAAGTGGTCTTAAAGTAGGTGTGAGCATATAGTTTGATCAAAAGAGTCTTTTTCTTAGGAAGAATTGTGAATTGTGAAAAATCACATGCAGGCCCAGCTTTTAAAAGGAGCAAGTTCATACAATTTTAAAGAAAGAAAGGCAGTCATGCTTTTCTCTGTTTACTTGTGAGGAGAGGCTCTCAGATATCACCTTTCCAAAGCACCTGCCAGTGATCAGCTGTAAAACAAGAGATCTCAGTAATATTTTTTAATGCAGAGTAAAGAGCAGCCAACTTCCCATAGGAAGGGAGGAGGGTTTTCTCCAACTAATTTTATTTCCTTATCTTTAGTCATCTGTTGAAAAGAAAACACTAAATATATTCCTCAGTCTACTCCTTCCAGTGATAGCTCGAAGGAGTAAAGAACCATATGGTCCTTCAGCTGATCTATACTGTCTCCATGACAATGCACATTTACAAAGTTTGCTTCTAACAACTTGGTAGTATGAGATCCAATTGCTTGTGATTAAGGGTACGAGAAAGCCTTTGGGAGGGAAGGGCTGCTTGCTGCTGTGGCTGGATTCTCTTCCCACCCCTGCTGGAGGGGGCTGCCTTTGGGCACGGGGTTTTGGTAAGGCAAAAACTTCTGTACAGAATTTCCCAGCCCTTCAGCTGGAGGAAATTAGTTTATCTTCATCCATGTCAGTCCAGTTTCAGCCAACAAGCTGATATACTTAATTCCTTCAAGTTCCATACAAGTTTTAATGCACAAGGTACCTTAAAGGAGCTTTTATTTCTCAGGAAATCTGGGATTTTCAGAGTCTCCTCCTTGTTAATGCTCATGCATTGTTTTAATTCAATGAAACCAGATTTCCCAGAAGTTTTCCACTCTAGGCTCACAGTGGGGTCTTGAGGCCATGACCTCCTGGAGCAGGACAGAAGGGCCTGAGCATGAATACCCTGCACCCAGCCCAGCTGAGACACAGGCAAGGGGAAAGGTGGGAGCTGGTTGGCAGGGAAGGGAAGCAGCAAACTAGAAAATAAAAAAGGCATGATATTCCAGACACAGACATATTTTAAACTAGGGAATAAAACACCACAAATCCTTGTTTGATCATCTTGCCTTTACTTAAGGCAGAGTGAAAGTTAGAAAGCCCTGTATTTAAGGTTTTGACTCCTGTCTCTGGGCCAGCCCTCCTCACCAGAGCACAGTGGGTCCATGTTCCTTCTCAGGTTTAGTGGAAATGTCAGGAGAGGTGTTTCCAGCCCAGGAAGCACCAAGAAGAGAAGATGCTGCCTGCCCAGCCCTACCACCCTCTTTGCCTTGCAGAGGCTGGGTACTGTGAGCATGATCTGGGGTGCTGTCACAGCCTGCTCAGGATCCAGATCCCAGCAGTCCTGTATCCTGAGTCCTGTGACACTGCAAACTCACCCCAACATGGATTTATTTGGCTTATTGAAATTTACTCCTGTGCCTGTGATTAGCATCATGCTCTGTGATGTGCACAGCCATCTGCAAAGGGTGAGGGAGCTACCCAGCAAAGAACTTCAGCTGGGGCACTTCTAAAATGTAAGGGTATTTTCCAAAATAGCCTTTGGAGTGGCCAGGATCAAAAAATCACTTTACAGCACCTCACATATCATATCAGGTATAACCCCTCAGTAAATACATAACATATAAGTAAATTCAGTCACCTTTTTTGGCCTTTACCTGCTGCAAAACACTGGGCAATGTCTGTTCTGGAATATCTGGGAGCTATCCAGGAAAGACATCAGCCAACAAAAAGTCAGCCACTACCACTCTTCCTGCCCCACAGCTGTGCCAGGGCAATGCCAGGGAGAAATACAGGAGAGGTGATGATGCACTGGCAGATTTTACATTTTTGGTCCCTTAGATCTTTTGTATCTTTCTTAAAAAGAGTAAAGAAAGGATCTGAAATGCTGGCAGGGGGACAGCAGCATGAGAGTGACTGATGCCATGTTTATGGGCACAAAGAGACTGACTGACCATGAGGGGAACCCACTGCACTGTGTTTATCCCAACTTCCTTGGGTTTTCTTCTTTTTTTAAAAAAATAGTAATATTTTATTTTTTATCTTTTTCATCTGCATTAAGAGGGTTTTTTTAATCACAGTTGCAAAAATAGTTTCCAGTTGAATACATCATTTGCCAGAACGTGTTGACATATCCCAATACTTACAGAATCCATTTCACATACCCAACAGTGAACAGTAGTTTGGATTTACTCCTAACCATGCAAGCCAGGATGTCCCACCACTTTAATGGACAAAAATAATCTTACAGTTTAAAACAATTGAAGTCAATGAAACAGCTGAAGACAATGAAACAACATGCACAAGACAATTTTTATTTTTGTTTTTTTAAATCAAGTTGTAGCCCAAAATATGGGTTGCAGATCAGGTTAACCCATGTACTTTTAAATGGACCTAAAGCACATATTTCAACTCAATAAAAACTCCACCTGGCTAAGACGTGACTGTAATAAAGAAAAAGTATTCAAGAATAATGATACATTTATTTTGAAATAAACCTGACACATTTATTTATCAGAATGAAACATTTAGAGCTTTTTCTTTTCCTGTAGTTTGCAGGCCCATAAACTGACCCAGGCAGCAAACTCTGAATTTATCAGGTATTTGGATTTTTTTCTAGACCGGTGATTTTCACTAAGAAACCTCTACCATTAACATTTTCATGGTTTGTATATCACATTTAAACACAAAGAGGACTTCAAAGACCTGGCAAACCCCATCTCCCTTGAGCAGCTTCCTGCTGACCTGCTCCTCTCAGTGCTGGCCCTCCCAGTGGTCAGGCTCAGGACATTGCTCACAAACCATCACCACATCCCCTTGACACCCAAAAATAAATACCGAGTCCTAATTATGCTTGACAACCCTCTAGAAATTCAGATTTCTTTTTTTGCCTGCCCTGAAATTGCCAGATTCCTCCTGAAGTCTGTTTAGGAGGGGAGCTAAGGCTTTTCTAATTAGAGCTTAGTCTCCAGATCTCCCTTCACCCCACGTACCAGGAGTGAGGATGGAGCTTGCCAGAGAGGCGTCACATCTAGACTAGTCTACCATCATTATGCAATGAAAGGAGGCATACTGTGCAAGGAGGAGTTTCTGCTGGAAGGAGAGACAGCTCAGAGTCACAGCTTCCTCTTTAAGACTCTAAAATTCATGGTTTCAGAAAGATTTGGTTTCTCTAGTAAAAAAACACCCTTCTTTTGGGGGGAAAAAAAGACAGCCCTGCTTGGGCTTTGCTAATCTCCCTATTTAGTGGGAAAGCACACAGAATCTGGCATGCCAGGAGCTTGGGAAGCACCACTCAAAGCTATTTGGTGCCTCTGAGAGCTCTCTGGTGAGTGACAATATAAAGGATTCAATGTGTGCGTCCAAGTGTCAAGCAATTGCTGCCTATTAAAGGCTTTAAGGACAGGAAATACTTTCCAGACACACAAGCCTTTTCTAAGGGAGTTGCTACCCTGTAGGATGTCAGACACATAATGTCAATGCCATAAGTGTCACCACACGGCAGTTTTCATTCAGAAAATATATGATTGATGTCAAGAAAATCCAAAATATTCCTCCCTTTTAATTCCTCTTACCCCTGCATTTTTCTCCAGGGATTTGAGAAACAGGCTTCAGGAGAAGCTTTGAGGAATCATGCAAAATCAATTGTCTCCAGCTTCCAGAGGGTGGGGAACAGCTAAAAACTTGCCACATCTTTTGTGAGCCCCAAAAATGGGGTGCAGAGCTAGCATGTAGCTCCAGCACAGGTCTGGTGCCTTCACAGCCTGGTGCCCTGACCCACTGAACCCCACAGAGCTGCCAGCACATCCCCTTGGGAATGAGGAGCTGGTGTTTCCCAGGGATGCATGAGAGTTTTTTTGCTAGGAAGGATTTCAAGGCAGAAGCCTGGTAGGGAAAAGAAGTCCTCAGTGAAGGCAGAAGAGTTGCTTACCTCCTGCAGGATTATTGTGCTTTAGCAAACAAAAAAGAAAAAACAAATAAAAGGTATTTTTTCCTATCCTGTTTGGGGCACACACAGAGCAAAGAGCAGCTGGAGCCAGGGGCATCTTACAAGACTGTGTTGAGACAAACCCAAAGGAGAAGGTGCATGGATGGCAGCAAACCCTGAGCCTTGTGGTCAGCAGCATCTTTTTGCTCCTCTAACACTGATTTCATGCTGGGGCTGGGATGCTTTTCCTCATCTTCTTCAGCCTCAGGAACCCCGATGGGTGTTCCCTTTCCCACATTTAGAAAAGATAATTTATTTTTCTTATTCCTATTTCCTATTTGTTTGCTTTATATTTCCATAAGCCAAAAAGCATGGCCACATCTCTTAATTTTGATCCCAGAGGAGTTTCCCTGGAGGTGCAGGGTAGGTGGCTCTAGATATGCTGCCATAGCACTGGGAGGAGCATTCCTCTTCTTAGGGAAGTTAAGATCTTGGTTAAATTTATTTAAATGTCTACAGCTCCTTTTGTCAGCAGGGAAGGACAGACAGCTCCAGGGGTGACCCAAACCAAGATGGACTAAAAACCATGGAGATGAGGCTATATAATACCTTATAACCATGACCTGACCATGATGTGCTAGAGAAGTGGGGTTGATTGAGGCTTGAGTAACTGGCTCAGGGCTGCATCCAGGCTTGGGTTCCAGCTGGAAGCTGGTATCCAGGAGCTGTGCCCATATCCCTGAAAACTCAGACCGAGGTCTGGACTGAATCGTCACCCAGTCCTTACCTTTCACTGTTAACTCTTGTGTTTTATAGTCACCAAGGTGACTTTCTCCCCACCTCAGTTCCCAAGATGTGACTCCCCAAAGTGGGCTGTTTGTCCCCCCAGCAGAAAATAGTCACACCAGCAGCAGAGGGTGTGGGGGCAGACGCTTTTTGGGCATAAGAACTGGCAGTTTTTAGAGCCTCCAAATGAGTAGGTGACTGTGCTGAGGCTCTTTCTCCCACCACAAATCACGAAGCCAAATATCTCAGTTGCACTGCATGTCTGCAGCAGTTCCTTTTCCAGTGCTGGCTAGTGTGGGAAGGGCTCTGTTGGCACACAGCTTGCCCAATCACTTGCCTGTGTGTGGCCAAACTTAGGGAGACCATGTGTTGGAGATGCACATGTGGGCAGGGCCCTTCTGCCACTTTTAGCCAGCCTGGCTTCACAAGGACACCCAGAGCACACCCAACACCAAAGCACATGCAATCAGCCAAATCCTGCAGGGATGTCGACACTTGGACTGCCCTGTTCAGGGAGCAGGCAGGGCAGCAGAGAGTGGAGTCCTGTCTGCTTCTTAGAGAAGAGAGGGACACAAGTTAGCTGAAGGTAAGAGAAGCAGATGAACCTATGTCTCTTGTAACCTACAAAAGAAAGGCCTTTTCCAGTGAAACAGATGGGTTTAAGTGCCATTTAAAGCAGCTCCTGCTTTACCCAAGAAAGCCTCACAAACTTTGAATGTGGATTACACAAGCAGTTTATAAAACAGAGAGTCTGGCAACACATCTCCAACACCACAGAAAGCCTTTTTAAGTAAAGCTGAACAAGAGGAGTCCAAACCAGCCCCTATATCCTTGAAATTCAAGCAGTGCTAATGGCTTAAGCTACATGTGGCTGGGAGCTGAACTTGAGTCTGAAACTGCTGCATCTCCTTCTGATTCTCTGCTCCCACTCTTGATAGCTCAATCAATTTTTAGGAACATGTAACAGCATGGCTCCATTGTTTCTCATGAACTGTAAAGACCATCACAAAAGTGCATAGGCAAAAGGTTAAGAGACTTCAGAATAACAATCACACAAGCAGAAGTTGTTATTGGTGTCATGACTCTAAACTTTTCAGTCTAGCCACCGATTTAGCATGTACTGCCTCAGTCTCTCAGCACCTTCCTCCACATTATTTTTCTTCAGGAACATGACCAATGAGAGCTAAGCAAGAGCTATCAGAGACTTTCTTCCTCTTTTCTTTTGCAATCATGCACTGAATACCTGATCTGTGACCAACATGGACATTAGACCTGCAAATGGTAAAAGCGCAGAAGACAAGTTATTCCTCATCATGTTTAGAGGAAAGGCCCTACACACAGAAAAGAAGATAGAATTATTTGTTCCTTTCCAGTCAAAAAAATCAAAGCAGTGAAAGTGATAAGATAGTCAGACTTCATTAGAATAATCACTATGGGAAGAGGAAAGATTAGCTTGAATGAAATTTAGAGAGAAACCCTCTCATCCTTCCTCCATACAGAGTAGTACAACCACCCAGCTCACCCTGCTGCTGCCATTCCAGAAGTGAGAGGTTTGAGAAGAGCCAGGGCTGGTTTTCAGTACTAAGCTGATGGAAACAGATGTATGCAACAGGTGAACACAAAAATGCAGAGGAAATGAGAATGTTTTTAAAAGGAAAGAAAGATCAAACCCAGGGATATAAAATGGAGTAGAGGAAATAGAGCACAGTCAAGGCAAAAGGCTTCCAGCAGTGAAAGAAAGGCTGCAGTTTTGGCTCATTGTTTAAATCAGTGCTTAAGAGAGTCTGGTACTGACAAAGGGACATCTGCAACTACACCAGGTTGCTCAGCCTGGACTCGAAAGTTTCTAGGGATGGGGATCAACCCCCTACTCTGGGCAATCAGTTTTTAACCACCCTCACTGTAAAAATTTCTTCCTCATATCTAATCTAGTTCAATTTAAATAATTTAAAACCATTATCCCTTGTCCTAACATAACAGGCTGTGCTAAAGTTTGTCCTCATCTTTCTGTCAGGCCCCCTGTAAGTACTGAGAGGACTTGATAAGGCCTCTGCAGAGACTTTATTAGGTGAGTGCAAAGCACTGGGGTAAACATGAATAAGTCAGCAAAACGGATGAAGAAAACTGTTTTTACATATTTGAAAGAAAAGTGACTAAAATGAAAGTGCTGTAACAGGATGGGGCTGCACTTAAAGATATTTTCATGGGATAACAAACCAGTACAAATTTTCAGTCTTCATATTTCACTTTTCTCAGACCAGATTTTTGGTGGCTCCTTCTCGAATGGAGTGTTTCCACAGTTGTTCTTTATTTTTCTGATCTTCCTGCTACAGACAGAAGGAAAACCGAGTGAAATAATGGCAAATAAAGAATATGCAGGGGTATAACTCTTCTTATCTCAGCATGGCCCCTTCTGTCTTGTACCCAAGTGAACTGGGGCTGGACCTTTGTTATGGGTTACTGGGTTTGGTCAGTGCTTTGGACAAGGCTCTGAACAGCATTGCCTCCTTCCAAGAGAACAGGAACAGTCCTTTCAATGCCTCTGTCTCATGCCATACAATTCAGAAATGCATGCAAAAGTGCAGATACCCAAGCACCATTTAAACAACCATTTTGAACAACCATTCCTGAGGTGGTATAGGGTAAGAGAGAAGCATAAAGATGAGGGCAGTGAATTTTGTGAGTGTAACCTTCAAGTAGATATTTGAACAACAAACTGGAATTCAGCCAACTCAAGTGTTTTATTCAGAAGGAAGTATCTTAGGCATAGCTGAAGCTGGCATGAGGGTGGTACAGAAAATTACAAAGGAAAGATGATAAAATATGCAAGGGTGTTCACAATGGAAAGAGGGAGTTATCAACTCCCCTGAAGCTCAGAGGAAAATCAGTTGCAGGTATGTGGGTATTATTTAGTGTATGGCTTGAAAAGAAATGCTGTTGCAATGACTCCATAAGGAGGTGTCATGGTTTAGGAAAGGCATTCCCAATTTAATGTTTCCCACTGAAATATCCCAGACCATGTGCTGGGGTCAGAAGTATGGAAAATGTGCCCTTATCTGTGATGTCTGGCTCTGACACCCAAGAGAGCACCGAGTTTAACACAACACAATGGAGATAACTTTTAAAGTTAAGTAGAGAAACTGGGAATGTGAGTGTGTAAGTTAGGTAGAGTTTTCTTAAGTCACTGGGTGAGAAAGTTAGAGTTTAAGGTTCAAGATATTTTAGAAAATAAGAGACAACATGGAGGGCTTAGGGGATTGTTCCTTTCTCCTTCTTCCTCCTTCTTCCTCCTTCTTCATCTTCTTCTTCTAAGGGTTTTTGGGTAATGATGAGTGATTGGATAGAGAATGCCACAGTGCAGCACAGAGGTCAGTGGGTCACTAAGAAAGAAAACTAACTTTTCATTTGATTATTGGACAAATAGACATATAAAGACCTTGAAGAGGTTCTTCCTTAGGCATTTTGCACCTTTCTATCTTGGTGTATGCAGCTCCTTGTACTCTGTATATATGTAATATAGATAAAGAATAAACTACCAAATCTGAACAAGAGAACCATGCCTCCCCTTCCCATGCTCCTCCCTGTGTATTGGGGTGGAAGGCACAATTGGAGGCAGGGAAAGGTAAAGATCACAGTTTGAGATAAGAACAATTCACCAGAAACAGCAACAAAAGAGGAAAATGATCAGTGACAAAGCAGTAGTAACAGCAGAGTGTGCAAGAGAGGTGAACAATTCACACACAGCGCTCACGTCACAGGATCCAGCACCACTGACCCTGCACCCTGCAAAACCAGAAAGAACACTGATCCCACTCCAACCCCCTGGAAAGGCGGGATATGGTGTCTGGAAGTGCCACCTTACAGCCCCTGACTCCTGGCAAAAAAATTAACCATGTCCTGGCCAGAACCAGGGCTGAAGGGTTTGGGTAGAGCAAGGGAATGACTGAAACTAAGGCATGAGGAAGGAAGATATGATCACAATTAGGTATCATTTCAGCAAGATGCTGGATTTCAGACCAAAACTAAAAACAACAAATCTTCCAACTGAGTGCGCACAGAGCATAAAAATATTAGAAAGATGTTTAAGCAACGAGAAGCTATATGAAGTTAAAAGATGACTTCATTAGGAAATAAATCTGTGTTTCTCTGCAGGTGGTTCTATAGTGCCCAGTGATTTCAGTGGAGCAGGCATCAAGGCTATTTGTTTCAGCCTGAGACTCCACATAAACAGGAGGATGTGGTTTTCATGTCAGGGAATGATGAACGGGGAATCTCTTCCTGGAGCAAATTCACCCCATCCCTTCTAGGGCGTCAAAGACAGCAAAACTGACTTTTTTTACAGTCAAATTGGAAAAAGTGCCAGTTTTGGGCCATAAGCATGGTGGTATTTTGTGTGCTTGTTCTCCCTTGTTTGAGAAATACTGGGGAAACATGTTCTTTGGTTTCTGGATGTGTTCCTTTATAGGTGTAGAAGGATGAAGCTTGCAGCCTTTGACAATGATGACAAAACAGAATCTACAACAAGAGGAGGAAACACTTTTAGGTTTTTTTCCTTCCAGATGCTCACATTCAAACATTTCAGCTAAAATTAAAAAATAAAAAAAGCTTAAAACAGACTAACCAAAATCACTTTTAATCAGGTTTTGTTTCCATGGCACCTTTGATGTCATAAGCTTAATAGCTCTTCAGTGATCCATAGAGTCTTCCAGGGAAAAAAGAAAAAAGGCTAGACAACATGAATGCCAAATGTTGAATATACCTTTAAAAATATCCTTTCTGAAAAGTTTTCAGGCCTCCCTTCTCTTTTAAGAGCCAAGAAAAACCAAAAATCCAACCAGGAATTTTCCCTTCTCACAATCCCCCACCCTTCATATCAATGGAAATACTTCTTTTGCAGAGAAGTTGGAATATATGGAGCCCCACAAATACATTATTAAACAGCAATGGAAATGCATAAAAAAGACTGCTATAAAAACAGCCATAAACAATTCTTTTTTCTTTTTTTTTTTCTTTGTTCTACAGATCCAAACTCTCAAGAAACATCTTTCTGTCAAAACTGAAACAGATTGTGGTGTTCAGCAGTACATTTCTCTGCTAGGGAAACATTCTTGGTACAGTATTTTTGCTCTTTGTCTGATGTTTTTTCCAAGGATTTTCTGATTAAACCTGGTGATGGTGGCTGATAGCAGTCATACTATGGTTGCTACTAACACACAGAAGTCTTGCCAGAGGTGAAGTAGATGCAATTTGCTTTTATTTAAAAGCTTTCACTCAATAATACGTTCATGGCCTGATATGGCACTTAAGGTCAAGCAACATTCCCAGTTCCTTCAGACCTTAAGATCCTGGTCTGATTTTATATGAAAAAAAGGGGCAGACCTTTGGCTTGATGGTTTTCTGGGATCTCTGCCACAGTTTAGAGGGCAACAAATTCCTCTACATGGTGGTTTTGGTATGTTTAGGAAAGGGAATAAATCTTCAGATGACTTGCTGCTGAGACTAGAAATATCATGGAATGCACTAAAAAATCATAAAAATCCTAATCCTGATGGCTTCTTTGAAGGTAGAATGTAATGATTTTTATATGCTGATAGCAAAATACACAGCAAAGGTACACTATACTACCTTTAATGTAAAGAACAACTCAAAAATTCGAATTTGAAATGGAAAACATGATAAAACTGAGTAAAAGATGTAAAACTTGCATATCAAATGATATTTATACAACGTGATGTGAACAAAATAAAATTCTTCTTCGAAATAAAACCCACTAATCAAGTTACTTTTTAATTTACATTTCTAGAACAGAAAAAGGAGAAGGTATTATATTCTTCATACATCTGGACTTGAATTCTGCAATATATGTAAGAGTGAATCTGGATGCTGTCATATGAGCCAACATACTAGGCAACCTTAATTTCTAACCCATTCAGTAAAATAAGTAAGCTTCTCATATTGAAATAATTATCATATTTTAGAAGGATAAAATCTAACAGAATTCCAGGTATGACTTGAAAAGTGGATGTTCCCTCTGTACATGGAAGGATTTGAACTAATATCACAATACTGGTGAATTACTCCAGACCTTTGATGATCTCAACTGAGAGTGCAACAGAGTTTATTGTACCTTAAATCACCTGTCTACAACTGAAAACTAAACTTAAAATAAAAATTTTAATGAAACAAATTAAATAATTAAATAATTTTAAAGAAAACCCCATCAAACTTTCTCTGTTACAAAACATCGTGGCTTGTCTATTTTTGGCCTAGAATGGAAAGATAATAAATAAAAGCACAGTTTTGAAAAACCATCAAACAACAAAACCTCCACATATTCTTCCAGATGTGGTAATCACACGTTTGGGTTTTTGTTTGGGTTACTGGCCTAGCCTGTGTTGATTTGGCACAGCCTGGTTTTTTGGTAGTGAGGGAGGGCTGTAGAAATGGCTTCTGTGAGCAGCCAGTCTCTGATGGAGATGGACATGCCCACTTAGAGAGGTGGGGAATGCCTCTGTGATCACGTATTTAAGAAGAAAACCGAATTGGTGTGTGAAGAGGTGTTTTCCAGGGTGGTGTGGCGGTGCCACCGGGGCCATCCCTCTCCATGGCTCTCCATGGCCATCTCCCACACGGCTCTGTGCCATGGCCGCTGCCGTCTGCGGCCCACAGCAAGCCTGGCCTGCCTGGCCATCCCTCACCAGCCCTGCTGTGGGTGGAAGGGCAGAGGTGATGGTGGCAGCTTCTCCTTCATGGCGCCCTGCGTGAGGAAAGGTGTTAAACAGCTCCTGTGGAGCTGCCAGGCCGAAACACCGTGAGCGACTCCCTGCGCTGGAACCTGGACAGGATCAACCTCCCGGCACAATGGGATCTTGAAAGGATCTTTGAATTGGTGGAACCTGTTGGTGATAGCACCTA
>NC_031774.1:2826479-2842524 GCF_001522545.3 Parus major | reverse complement strand
CAGAGATCCACCCACAGCCCCTGGGGATCCATGGGGGATGCAGAGATCCACCCACAGCCCATGAGAAAAGTGCTCATGCTGGAGCAGGTGGATGCCAGGGAAAGCTGTGGTCCAGTGGGAGACCTGAATGGAAAAAGAGAGTCCCTGCTTCCAGAGATAGAGAGCCCTTCCTTCCAAACTAGAGCAGCCTGGCCTTAAAAGACTGCACCCCATGGACGAGTGACCCACACCACAGCAGTTTTGGGAAGGTTGTTTGCCTGTGGGAGTGATTCACATTGCAGCAGTTTTGGTAGGACTGCTGATTGTGAGATTAGAACCATGCTGAAGAAATTCACAGAGAAATGTCTCCTATATGAGGGGCCCCATGGCATAGCAGAGAAAAGACTCCTGTCCCTGAGTGAACAGAAGATCTCTAATGGTGAACTGACAAAAATCCCCATGCCCTGTCTCCCTGCACTGTCAGTGGCAAGGAGAGAAAGGCTGGGGGTAAAAAAGGTGTTTTAAAGGCTCATTTTATTTCTCATTATCCTCCTATGTCTCTGTTAATAATAAATTTACTTTGCACCTTTAAGTTTGAACCTGCTTGGTCCTTAGTGATTTCTCCTGGTCCTCATCTCAACTCATGAGCCCTTTAATAACTTTTTTCCCTTTTCTCTGCCCAGATGAGAACAAGAGAGAGTGAGACTCTTTTGTGGGTGCCTGGCATTTGGCCAGTGTCAAACCACGACATCATCTCACTAACCTTGTCTCATTATGGAAAAAGAAAGAAGTACATAGCTACAATGTATTAAAAGACAGAAAACCCCCCACCTTACATTTTGATAATACTTCTTTCTTAGCTGTTTTGTGTGGTTTATGTTTTGCATAAGGGGGGAGATTTATTTAAAAATATGCTTATACACTCATTTTTGTATATGCCCTTATTCAAAATTATGTTCTGTAAGAAATACCAGCAATATTCTTACTGGGAATTCTTCTAGGTAAAGTTCCCAAATGAACCATGCAGACATATTTGTACAGAGCCATGTTCAAGTTTTAATTTGTTTCTATTTATCCTGTTTAAAACCAAATATTTCCAGACAAAAGAGATTAACAGACACATTAAAGAACCAATCAATGCAGCTATATAAAGTGTTATTTAAACTGAAGCATGCTTAACTCACGCTGCAGAAAGCTTTAGAAAGGTGCTTTCCAAAATACTCTTGGATATGAGAACTTGCCTTATAAATTACTTTACAAGGGAAGGATAATGAAAAATTATTTCATCTCTGTACCTTATATTGGAAACCACTGACAAATGAGCTAGGTGAAAGTTGGTTGCTGATATGCCTAAAAGCTCTGTTAGGCATAAAAAAAGCTCTGCACTTACAAGGCAAACCCAAGCAAAACACGCCTCCCTGTTCAGTTAATAAGAAATGCATATAGCTAAAAATCTTGTGAAGTTATACATATCTATCTTCTATTTGGAAAGTGTGTCCCTGGTTAAAGACAGGGGACAGGACCCTGTAGGAATCCAGATCCATGATTGGAGCAAGTGGAAACCCCCAAATAATCCAGAATTTTTAAGAGCATGTTGTTATCATCACTACACACACCCACATCTGCACACACTGACTTATACTAACTTTGGGGTTTTTTTTTTTTTATAATTGTAAGTAACATAAAAGTATTTCAAAAGGAAAAAAATAAGGCTTACTGAAAGCTGTTAACTTGTCCATCTTGAAAATATTATCCTCCTTTATTTCTTCTTTGTCGTGATTTCTCCTTCCTCAGACTTGTCTTTCACTCCTGCTTTTTTCTGTCTTGTAGATGAATGGGTTTCAGGAATGAACTTCAGAGCAGTCTGAAAGAGAAAAAATCTCTTCCAGACTGGTTATTTTTTGATTAAATCCAACAAATGCATATTGCAGGCAATTCAGAGATCTGACCATAAAATACACAGTCTTTCATCTCTGTGCTACCTTTTCAGCTGCAGTTCCATTCAGATCAGAAGAAGTTGGTAGACTTCAGTCAGTACCACTTTCTTGAGGATCCAGGACCTTTTGCAACCCGAGTTCACCTTTGTTAAAAGAAGATATCCTTACAAACATGCCACTTTTCCCTGTTCTTCCATCACCTATTTATTTATTTCTGCTGGTGTTTTGTTTTTTTTCCCTTAAGAGCATATTAATTTTCTTCTTGTTTCAAATCTTCTCTTAAACAGAACAGTCAAGCACCCTCTGGTTTCATAGTCAGTGTGGGGATCCCAGCACATTTTCTCTCTGCACCACTCATGTAACAGCACTCTTTTTCTCCCATAGCACATTCTTTTGAAGACCCCAACTCGGTCTGCAGCAATGCTTCACCTTAAAAAAAAACCCCTTCTTTCCTTGTATCCATTCTCCACCCCTGCCTCCCTTCCACCCAATCAGGAGAGTAACTCTGGTATTAAAAGCAATCATTTTTTCTCAAACCCACTTGGCATTTCTGTCCAAGTTACATAAAAGATATAGGTTTTCTATTCCCATTTTAAAGTTTTTCCTTTAAACTGCTACTTCAGAACCTTTTTACTTTGCCTGTTCTAGGGATACAATTTCTCTTACATTTAATTATCTTCTGTCCTAAAGTTCAGTAAAGATCAAATATTCAAAGGTACCAAGTAGCTCCCAGTTCTACATCACAGTAACAAAGAAAAATCTGGACTCAAAGCCCCAGAGAGGTGTCTATGCCACAGATGTCATTGTTATTTGCATGTACTATAGTGTCCCAAATAAAAAACACATGTTTCTGGTTTACACAGTGACCTCAGAGTTAGCTTTTTCTTTCCCAGACACATAAAATGCACATAAGGAGAAGATAAGGGTATGGCTAACAAAAAGGCAAGCTGAAAGGCAGCAGCCTTAGGTTGAGCAGCTTTCTGTTTGTTCACTTTTGTACAAGATCAGTGGCCAAGTGAAAGACAGAACACACCAACTGCACCACAGCCCAGCCAGGAGCTTAGACTGTCATAGATTTCAAGATGATCAAGCAGATTTTTGCTCGTTTCTTTGAAATTAAATGCAACAGAGCAATAAATACTCAGCTTGATACAGCTCAGATCAAATACTTCATTGTTCTCCATATATATCACGTAGAGGACTGATCCCACCACAGCACTTCACCTTTAGAAGAGCAGGTTGTGGAATGATTACAGTAAGGAATGAGGAGCTGAGAGCCCTAGGTTATGGTCTTAGCTCTGTTTGAAATTCCTCCACAAAAAGGAAAAAAAAAATTAAAAAAAAAGAGGTTTGGAGAGTTTTCTGGCAGGGTACTCCACTGACTTCTGGAGCAGGCTGTGATTTACACTAGCTGGTGTGAACAAGGCTCCACTTCTCCTTCACAAGCCCTGTTTTGTTTACTTTCCCAGCAAGAGGAATCTCTGTGCTTCTTTGCTTAAACTTGCTAGCTTGAGAAAAAGTACAAGCTGGCCACTCTCCTGGAGGAATGAGACCACAAACTCCTGTGAGTGAGAGGGGTCAGCCTGTGCTTCTAGCTCACGCCTGCAGTATTTATTAGGATGAAGAACAGGATGATACATCCTGCAAGGAGCTTCATTTTAATCATGGAACATGAGCATGGTGACAGAGTTCTTTTGAGTGAGACCTTTCCACAGGTACTCAAAACTAACCATTAAAAATTAATAAATTGAATTGAGCATGGACTGGTGTACTGCTACTAGTTTCACACTCCCAACACTTCCCAAAAGCTAGAGTTTATATAAACTCTCTTTATCTGACTCGTGATTGCTTCAGATTGATCCCAATAGCCTTTACAATATTTGAATGCTCTCTAATTTCATTAGTCTGGCTTTTTTCATAGATGTTTTTGCTGTATTCTAATGATATTGAAGTAAATCATGTAACATAGCTTTTTGGTGATGACCATCCAGCAAGAAAAACAACAACAACAACAAAAGAAAAACCAGAAGTCAAGAGGTTTTGATTGGTGCTTTTTGAAGTTTTTCTATAGACAGGATATCAGCCACACAACTTCTACCCATTTTAATGGCCTTCTGTAACAAAAGCCCTTCTCACATGTTTGGGTTAGCACTTATGGCTCTGTAATGTATTTGTGGGAGTGTTTGTCCACACAACAAATATTTCCTAAAATATGCTTTAGGGGTCTGAATGACAAAAAGGAACAATTTATTTTATGATCCTTTTTGTGGCTGCTGTCTCCAGCTGTCCTTTGATCATCTCTGCAGAGATGCCTCAGTCACCAGTTTGCAATAAAAGAAATCCAGACTTGGTACAACTTCACCTCAAAACAAAAACTACAGACTGTGAGCAGCTGCCACATGGAGAGATGAGACAACACCATAGCAAGTGTGGGAAGAAGGGCAGCATGGACAGTGCCATGACAGCAGTGAGAAATCACTATTCATCACAGACTGAGTCACTGTGTTTATCAGCCACAGCTCTTTAGGTCCAAGTTGTCATTTAACATACTTTTACACAGGTCCAGTGGTCTTTGGGTAACTATAAATAGGAACTGTAGATATGGCAAAGCCCCTTTACTTTGCTAAAGAGGTGAAATGAGGTTTATTGTAAATAAACATTCAGGTGAAAGCTTTTCAAAAGGCATGTTTTTTTGGGATTTATGACAAGAGATATAATTTAAATAAAGTGAGTATTTTAAAACCACATTATTTTGTTCTCTGTGTAAAGTGCCATGCAAAACATGAATAGGTCACTGAATAATGGTAGATTTGGTGGAATTTGCTTTTTTTGGATGGGTGCCCAAGTAGTCTAAATCATGTATACACATGCTGACATCATTGGATGTGAGATTACAGAAATGGAGACTTAGATCTGCCTTTTTAGTAATTAAAATCTCTATTGTATTAGGTGTCCTTATTAGGAGTCCCTGATCCCTTTCAATTCCCATTGTTAGAGTCCCTGTTGCCTATTTTTAATATTCCTGCAATGCAAATACATTTTCATGTTGCTATAAGGTCCTTATGTGAATAATACACAAATAAACAGAAAATAGTGAATGATATAATTTCTGGATACTCCACACACAAGTAGTATGAATTCAGGTCATGGAGCACAGTGAATTTATGGGGATGCTACACTGGCTTGTAAGACAATTAAACAAAAAGGTAGCGTAGATTGCTTTAGCTGGTTTGCAAAGAAAGCTTTGAATATTTCATTTGCACTTTGTTTACCATGAGCTCCAAGTGAGTTTCAGGCAGATGTGTGTCCTCATGAGCTAGGCCATCCCATTTGCATTTCAGCATTGCCCTGTTGCTGTGGCTGTGACAAGCAGAAGGGAGAGACCTTTACTGCAAAAAAGGCAAAATTCAGTTTTGTGAAGAGATGGGAGTGGGATGGTCCTGCCACTTGCTCCTCTGCAAAGGGGAACCTGCAGCCTCTGCAGGCTGGGTAAGGTCATTAGAAAATGATTAACTGATTAAGTGAAAAATGTACCATGGTTCTTACATCATCTTACCATGATAAACTGTCCATGCATCAAACTGTCCATGCAATCCAAGAGCAAGACTGCACTGTGGCTTGGCTCTTCCCTCTCCTGGGATTGAACAATGCCCCAGGAATTGATGTTCCTGGCTTGGTGGTACCTGCACTGGATGCCATATTTAATATAATTTCTATATTTCAAACTGAAATATAGAAATTGAAAATCTCATAATGTTACTGAAAGTAGGATGTTTGGATAGGCAAGAAAGGAGGAGGAGCAAGAACTTTGTATATACTGCAATTGCATATCTAGCTGTACATAATACTAAGTTCAAATTAAATATCACTGTTAGCTAGCCCAAAGTGAAGTGTTTTACTGATATTTTGTATTTAAATTCCATTCCTCTCACATTTTGCTTTGCAGACACCTGAAATATCTATCAGAGTAACTCGTCTTTTGCCCTGGACTAGTCACTATTGTGATTTCACCAACAAAATACCTGCAGTTTTGTTGTAAATCAATCTGGTATTACCTCTGGAAAAGGTCAGTTCTAGTTATTAAGCACTGGCCTGTTTATATTTTACCTTGTAAAACTGAGAGGTGTCATGGGAGGTGAGGTGAGCACTGAGTTTTGCCCCAGAGTTTTAGGAGTAGGTGCTCTTCTAGGTCTTTGCCTGCAGTTCCCTCTAAGGTGGGGCAGGCTCAGTGATTTTTCTTGGCCTCAAGACAGTACAAATGTCTTGTCACAATGAGAAGGAAATACCTACAAACCAAGATGTGACATCTTATATTTTTTCTTTCAGAAAAGCTCCACTCTCTATGTTCAACAATAACTCCTGAAATCTAACATATTCCCGTGTAAAGGAATTCTTTAAGTATTTTTAGATTCCCCCTAATATGATGTATATATGCCTCAAAAATGAGTACAGAATTTCACTTACTGAAAAAATTATTCTGAATACTGGATGAAAGCAAAGACAATGAGATTTCCTGAAGAAAAAAAATCCAGTGATATTTCCTTGTTTTGATCAAAAGTATTTTTTGAGGGATACTATTTTAAATAACATGGGGGGAAAAATATGTTACTAAAATATTCAATATGCAAAACTTTTTTCTGCCCCCAAACAGTTGCATTTATTTTGGCATTGGTTTAATTTCACAAAGAGTTAGAAGGAGTACCAAACAATGTGAGTATATGTTGAACATATTTTTCCAGGTGTCTACAGACACAGCATCATCTTGCAAAAGGTTTTTCTGGGGAGGTTTCAATGCTGCATGTTTCTGCAATAATTTCAAGCATCTGGATAAGACCATATCACCAGCTTCCTCACCGTGCTGATAAAGGCTGGCTGACATTCCTGGTTAGAAATTCTGCTGGTAAAAACTGCAGTGCAGTGTTCCCACAAGGCTGGCAGATGATTCTCACTTTTGTCAGATTTTCCATCCAAGTTCAAAAGAAACTACTCCAGGGTCAGAGAATTTTATTTGTACAGGCTTTAGAAAGCCCAAAATAAAAATGAAAATTTTCTTGTTGAGAGAAATATTTTGTCCAGTATGAAACATATTAATTATTAACTTTGCAGTCCTTTGATTTTTCTTTTTCTTGTGAGTGAGCCAGCAACTCTAGAATCAACCTCCTTAAGCTTAAACTTGCCCTTTCCAAAAGGACTTGAGAGGCAGAGAAGCAAATCAAGTGTTCCCAGATTGTTGAAGTGACCTAGCAGCAGCATTATTTTTCTTTACCTCAGGCAAAAATACACACCAAAACACATGCATATATGCTTTTGCATACCATGCAAACGCTTTGGGGTCAGCTGACAGCTCTCCAGAGGGACAACAAAGTATTTTCCCTAAGCCCTGATCTTTGATGCAATTTATCTTCCTGCCTCACCTGTACCACTCTGGTCCCCTCGGCAGAAATGACTGAGAGAGGTGCTGCTGAACCTGGAATCCTCTTGAGAAATCTATTTCTGATTAAATTATGAGACACATTTCCATGCTCCTTGAATATATAAGAGTAAGGGGAGAAATTAGCTTCTTATTACAGAGATCTTTATATAATAGAAGACTGTCCAGCCTTAGCCACTCCCTGTTCTTTAGCAATTCACCATGGAAATGAGAAGTCCCCAGCACATGTGGCATCTGTTCCTACCTCACAAGATTCACCTGCCCACAGGTGGGAGTCCCTGCTCATCACACAGAACCAGTAGAAGCACAGGAAAAAGCAGTCAAGAATAGTGCTGACACAGAGCTACCATTAAAGAAGAAAAAAGGAAGTCATTAGATAACATTTAATATGAATGGAAAGAAGTGTATTGCTTACACCATCTGCTCACCAAGGTTCAGCAGTGGTTTCCCATGTTGTAACCTAACTGGAAGTGGCAGAAATCTAAGAAATATCTCCCAAATTGTAGTAAAGAAGAAAGACCGTGCTGCAGTTTCAAACCAGCAGCACATTTACCTTCCTCCATCTCCTTTTCTCTATTCAACTTCTGTATTTACTCATGAATGTTGTGGGAGCAAGGTGACAGCTCTCCAGAGCTGTGCATTAAGCAAATTCCCTTGGCTGTGTACACAAACTTCCACTTTTTCAGCTATTACACCAAAATAGTCTCTTCTTATTGGCCACAGGACTAGGGAAGTCATTTTTGTGCATTTGGCACTGGTGAGGCCACACCTCGAGTGCTGTGTCCAGATCTGGCCCCTCAGTTTGGGAAGGACATTGAGATCCTTGAGGGCATCCAGAGGAGGCAACGAGGCTGGTGAGGGGCTGGGAACACAAACCCTGAGAGGAACCACTGAGGGAGCTGGGGTTGTTTATCCTGAAGAAAATGAGACCCAGAGGTGACCTCATCACTCTCCACAGCTCCCTGACAGAATGTTGTAGTCAGGTGAAGGTTGGTGTCATCTCCCTGACAGCTACAACAGGGTGAGAGGACACAATATTAAGCTGGACCAGGGCAGGTTAAGGTTGGATATTAAGAAGTTCTTCATAGAAAGAGTGATTGGGCATTGGATGGGGCTGCCCAGAGAGGTGGTGGAGTCACTGTGCCTGGAGGTGTTTAAGAAAGGCTGGATGTGGCACTCAGTGCCATGGTCCAGTTGACAAGGTGGTGTTCAGTCATACACTAGGTTTGATGTTCTTAAGGGTCTTTTCCAGCCTAGTTAATTCTGTGATCTTCACATTTGTATCCCTTACCTATTGCCATGACAATGAGATAATCCAGTGGGCAAACCTGATCAAAGCTCAGGCTTCTCCCTTCCCCCAACACAGGGGCAGAAGCAAATATAACAGCTTCCATCTCATTTAAAAACAAAAATGCCAAACATTTTACATATAGGATCTGGAACCATAATTTTCTAATGTCAAAGTTCACATGAAATACCTCTTATGTTGTCTCAGTCTATTTCCTGGCATAGAGTTGCAATATCCGAGAACACATAAATGTTTCAGTATTAGTACTAAGAAGCCACATGAGGGAGCATTTGGAGAATTGAAATGCTTTCCTTGTATCATTGTAAATAAGGGAGGGAATCAAACTTGATCCCTCTGGGATATATGGAATTCAGACAAATCTAGATGTTATTATTCATTTCTCCACTCATACTGGGATGCGGAAATTGTGATTCCCATTGAAGACAGAGTTGTTTTTTTTTTTAAAAAGCCCATTAGTGGTCTGAAACAGACAATTTCTTACTCTGGCCAAGGTATGCTGTGTCTGGTATACCTGAAAGGGAGCACAGATAAATGGGTTTACATTTGAGCTAAATGAAATTCTGAGACACTCTGTATAGGTTGTTCCAGGCTGAGTGTGACAGCAGTACAAGTTTTCCCAGATTATCAGTAGCCTCAGCTGACAGTGCAGGGAGTGGTAAAGTCCCAATTTCTGCAATATTCTGACTGAGCAAATAGCTCAGCCTGCATGCTTCTAAATTACTTTTACACCTAACACTTTTGTGTCTTAGAGTTTATTAAAAAAAATGAAATCCACAGGTATAAAAAGTTAAATTAATCCCACGATTCTTATAAACTGAGTCACAATTTTTTTGAATATTTAGGGTTGGCAATAGTGAAGCTAGTCAAAATGGGAAATAAAAACATGTCCACGTGAACTGTAATGGGAAATGTGTATAAATTTGTGCTCTGTACTCTTATATCAGAAAAAATAGTCAGCTGCAACTTGGGCTATCCTTATTGACAGTGTCAGCTCAGTCAAATAACATCATATGACTTTACCAAAAACATTTCTGTCAGTAGTTCTAAGCAGGTGTTCAATAAATAAAACATTTAACACTACCTCAAAAGTCAACATTCATAGGACTTGTTGTCAATCAAAGAAACTCATATTAAAGGTAATTTTGAAATCAATACAAAAGGACTCCACCAAGATCCCATTTTTTTCCCCTCATTATTTATACCTAAAATTGGCTGAAGAGCAAGTAATTAATGAATTGCATAAAAATCAGGTTGCAGCTATGTTGCTATGATGATCACACATGGTGGTGAATGCTTGACTGCAAAATTTGCAACTCCTTTTAAGGGGCAGAAGTTCCATTAGGCTCTTTGTTCCTTCTGCCTAAATTATATAATCAACTCCAGGCATGGCAGAAAGGTGGAAGGGAAACAAACAAAAAAAAGGAATAAAGAAAGATAAACTTTTAACCAAGTATGTTTGCCTGATGGAGGAGGCTGGGTGTCCTCACACTGCAGTTTTGGTGGAAGGAGTGGTGAATGCCAGCTGAGCCATGCCAGGTCCAGGGAGCCTGATGGCCACCTCCAAACTGCAGCAGGGCTTGGCTGCCTGTCTGTGGGGTGGCCCTGCAAATCACAGTGTGAAACTGATCTGCACTTGAAATAATCCCTGCTTTTCTAAGGATTAAACTTAACCCAGATGGCTCCAGTGAGCGGTTTACGGCTCAGTCCCCAGCCAAGTCTTGTCACAGCCAACAGGGGAGCAATCCCTTGCACAGGAGCCTGAATCTGAAGGCAGGATCCCCTTGAGTCTCTGCTGCCAAACCCAACAGCCTGGACATGCACAGCCTAATGGTGGAGGAGAGGCTGGCATTCACCTCCTCCAATTTTTACCTCTCTCACTTCTCACTGATTTTTCTTTGCATGAAATCATCTCACCATTTTTATTAAACCAAAGGAGCTCTGAAAGGCTGGTGCTTGCCGATATCCTCATCTCCAGAGAACAATTCTTTCCAGCTCCAGTAAATAGGACTTTAAAGGTAAATGGTATTATAGTGTTAATTTCAAAGTGAATTATTCAAAAAGTGCTCCATATATCAGCAAGTATCATTTTGTGGAACTATATTAATGTCTTAAATACAGTTCTCCCTTTCTAAAAGCTGTTTTATAGATCCAGGAAATATGTCTGGTATGAAGAAGTGCTTATTGTAAAGGATGTTTTAGCAGTTGTGTCCAATTAATGAGGAAGGCAGGATGTAGTCTTATATAAGAACTAGCACAACAGCAATAATTCCTTGGGGTTTGAGAATCTTCACACTTTCAGAAGCTGTGCAGTTATTCATTCATGCAAGATACCAGATCAGTTTTGTTTCACATTCTTATTTTTACTCAAAAAAACCCCAACAAAAAACCCCCAAAACAACCCCACAAAACCAACCAACCAACCATCCAAAACAAACAAAAAAAATGAAAATCAAAAGGTAAGCCCTCCTTTCAACAAAGACTCCCTGTGAAGAATTGAGAAACTGAAAATAAGAAATTGTTGCTTTTCAACAGAGATGCCTGAAAGTAAATTACTCAAGAAGGACTTCAAAACTTCCAGGATTAGCTGAAACAAGCAGAAAACTTCCAATGTTGGCAGCAGTGGCCACTCAACAAGGAAAGAACCAGACTGAAAAATTCCATTTATTTATTTGGAATTATTAATTCCAAAATATCCCTGTGATTCAACCATCAGCTCCCTTACTTCAATTTCTCAAATCTGAAAGATGGAAAGAAGACATGTGAATTGCAAAAGGCCCCGTCCTAGATTTCATCATATTGACAAGTTATTGAACACTGCTCAAACAAACAAACTGTAGCCTTAATTTAAGGGACAATGTATGTTCTTTGAAATTGTATAGCAATAGGGAAGTGCTAGGAATCTGAGCAGAAATCTTGGTTTTCTGGATTTTTCCCATTCAGATGAAAGAGCCAAAATTCCCATCTTTTATGTCCCACATCCATTGCATGAATTCTATGGCACTGAGGATTAAAAACAAATAAATGCAAATATTAAGAGGATTTAAAACGTCTGTGAGGTGGCTGTGTCCCTGTTATCTTAGTAAATAATGGCTGAATCTATCTTTATTTGTGCTACCAAATTGCTTAGAGGCTCAGCCAGGCTTGGAATCCTACAGTGAGGGACATGAAGGTGACAGCAGGCAAGGATTGTTCTCATCCCTATTGTACTGGAGATAATTGTGGCGTGGGGAGATTACACCCAACTGAGCACCAGAAGCAGTTGCTACCATTGGTAGTTCAAGGGACATGGCAGAAAACTGGAATTGTGTCTAAGCAGTGTCATAGCTATAACTGCTCAAATCAATTTTGTCCTCAAAAAAACATCCTGCCTCCTTTAACTCGTGATTAAACTCCCTGAGCCTCTTCAAAGCACTTCATTGTCTTCACAAAAGAGTTGCTAACTGTGATGTAAGTGCTGGGAACTCAAGTTTACTTGGGAGGTTGGGTCTAAGATTCAGGGTTTGGTCTTGGCTCTCCATCTCTCACTATTTAGGTAAAAAAATCTAGTCAGAGTTCATTTATATTTTATATATGGTTATATTTATACCAAATACTATCTGGATTATTGCATTGTATTTCAGGATGAGTGCCATTATTCCAGTCTGTTTCTGCTCCTTACTCTCAAATTTTCCTCTCCTGAAGTGATTAATTGATCTACACTGTTCATACTTAAAATCCAGAAGAGAGAACATTTGTGGTGACACTTTTCAGATCAATTAGAAGCCCTGTAGTATTTGGCTGTCTTGCAAACTGCACACACCTGCCAGTACCCACAACCAGAAAGTCCTGCAAATCACACTGGCAATTTGTGATGGAAAACAAGAGAATGAGACATCTTCTACTCAGTGGGTTTCAGACTTATTTTATAGTGAGTTTGACATCTTATGTGTTTGAACAGACCACAGTGTTGTCTTTTCACACTGACAGTAGGTATATATAGGATATTAGTGCAATATTCTTTATTGGTGACCTGCCTTTAAATCCTCAGGTTTATTAAAAAAAAAAAATAATCCCTCCCAAAACTTATGGTAAAGACAATAAATCTTAAACTATTCTTTGTGCAAAACACCTATTGGCATTCAGCTACCTTATGAAAAATCACCTGCACAGCGAGCAGCCAGAAAGAGACCAAATCTTAAGACATTTTCTTATGGACAATTAAAGGATGAGAGCTTAAAATCCAGAACTCATCTTGCTGGTTAGAAAGTCAAACTGGTTCAGACAAGGGCTTGTGCCACACATTCATCCCTGGGTTTAGCATTATGGTCTCTTGACCATATTTTAACTGCCATACTGTCAAAGCCTAACTACTACTACTACTACTACTACTACTGCTACTACTACTACTACTACTGCTACTGCTACTGCTACTGCTACTACTACTACTAATTCTGAAGATTCAATAGAAGGAGGACTAGATGGGGGAAAACTGGAGGACAGCCCACTACAACCCTGTCTGCCCAGAGCTCCAGGTGCTGCAGAGAATTTCACCACTGCTCATATATGCTGCTGAGCACAAGCAAACAGAATTTTTTTCCCCTGGGATTTACAAGTTGGCCAAGTTTCAGCAGATTTTCATGAGGCTGGCTAAAAGAACATCATCAACATGAGGCTGACAGACCTGCTTACTTACCAAATAACACTTAGCCAATTTTTGAATTCCTGTTCTCAAGCAGGAAGATACCATAAATGAAACAAGTTTTCCTAGAACAAAAATAAAAGTACTAAACCGAAATATTTCTTGCTATCTTTACTCCAAAGGTTATTCTGATTTCTTTCTCACACATACACAAGTCATCTTTGCACGATCTTCAGCAGAGAAAATACCATTCCCAGTATCAAAACTCCACTGAAGTTAAAAAACAGATAAAGATGGTCCTTACTGGGCCACGTCTGGCAACTTTCATCATGGTGCTCCAAGCTGAGCCAAAAAAAAGTACAGTTAAACAGTGTAACAGAGACAACTAGCAGGAAAAATGGATCTGAGACACGTCTGGAGGAGAGATTTGAGCAAGAGAGGATTGCAAAGACCTTTGGCTCTAGAAATAATGTGTGGGGTGAATGATGTTTGCTATAATCACACCTTTCTTGGCTTTTTTCTTAATCCACATGCACTCCTTCTTATAAGCCAACTTCTCTGGAATGAAGACAGTTCAAAACATCATTCTTACAGTCTTTAGTGATACAGATTATTTGTAAGTGGCTACCATGCCCATTCTGTCTGACTGAAAAGAGGTGATGCTTTGTAGGCAGACTATTTTTATAGCTCACCAAATGTGTCAAAGTGCCAAACATTATTTCAGTTAATTTGTGAAAAGCCAGTCAGAAGTCCAACTCTTTCTGGCCCTCCAGTCGTGTGCTGGCACATCTGGGGAGGGTGCAATAAGGGCTGCTGGAAGGTGGATTTCTGAGTGCCAGGGTTCATTGCTGTGACCAGTTCCATCTGCTTGGCTGGAGGCCCCCAGCCCATGATGGCCTGCAGAAGGCTGTGTGGGGCACAAATTGTGGGTGAGCCAGCTGGTGCAGGGAAGGACTCAGTCACAGCCTTTCACAGGTGCACCCACTTTCCTCAGGAGCAATTCTCTCACTCTCTGTATACTGCAACTTCACAAGTTGAGTTTGAAATTCAATAGAGAGAATATGGTATTTTCTCCTCTCTTTGTGCCCCATTTCATGGGAGCATTAGAAAGGCTCTGAGGAAAGATTTACCAAGTCCTTTTCCCCAGCTTTCTTGGCCCCTCCTGCAATCAGAGGTGTTTGGAGCCTGTTTTCTATCTCCTGAGCACCATCCCAGAGCATTTGCTCCCACACATGGCTTCTTTCTCCCAGGAATGAGAGTGACTGGCACAGCAGCCAACCTGGGTTTTATCAGAGCTCAAACTCAAACTAGCCCAGCTGAACTTACTCACCAGAGGTTTGCTTGCTTTCCACTAAACACAATCATTTCCATAAAACTTCTTCTAGGGGGAAAATAGCTTTTTCATGGTATTACTTGCAGTCTTTCCACCAGAGCAGTAATAAATGACCTCAGCATCAGCCCTTCCACCATCTCTGATGGCCTGGTTATCCTGTGCCAGAGGCTCTGTCCCTTACTCCCATGACGAGCTCTTTTGGACTACAGGAGAAAATGGGTAAAAGCAAAGCAGAAAGAAGGACAGATACCACGTGTTGCAGTCTTTAGTTTTCATGATCTCTCTTTTCCTCCCCTGCAAAATAAATCAGTTACTCTGTGGTCTGTTCACCAGATGGGTCAGCAGAGGCACTCTCTGCCCTGCACATTCTGCATGAAATAGGGTATGAGTTTACATTTACTGCATGTGAATCTGCATTTTGAAATGAATTCACAAACTTGTACAGCACCAAACCCAACCACATTAAGTAAACTTCTGTCCCAACAGTCTGAATACCAGAATTGTGACTGCAATTGTATTTTCAGTAGCCAAACCCCAGCGATTTGGGAGTTTTACAGCTCCTGAAATTGTTCATGCATGTACCAAACCAAGGGCAGGTCTCAGTGATTCCCTACCATGCATTATTCACAGGATAGCATGTTTAACTGGAATTTGTCTAGTAGCTGCTTAAGGGGTGTAACAAAATGACTGAACAGCACAATGGCAGCTGATCAAAAAAGTGCCAGCTGATAAGATCATTCTCCACTCTATTATAAATATATAAACCCATATGGGCTCACTGGGATTAATATCTTAAAACCCATACAATGGTTTTTCACAGATAGTGCAGATGGAGTCAGTTCTATTTTTCTGTGCTCCATTTATCTGTCAATGTCTATGTTCTGGAAGGGCACATTTCCTTTCATTTTTTTCTCTAGATTTTTATTTCTTTAGATTTTAATTTTTCTACATTTTTTTCTTCTAATTAATGGAAAGTTAGTAAGAATTTTTTTTTGTTTTGGTTTGGTTTTTTTGTTGTAGTTTGTTTGCTTTTGTTAGATTTCTTTTCTTCTCTTCCAACTTCAGAATTGCATACCACCAAGACAATCCAGCTGCCATTCTAAATGCACTGTAAAGTACTGAAAGACATTGCTATGTCAGTTCTAGATTAATTTGGTTTTGTCTGAAAGTCCATAATTTTTCTCTTTCGTATCTAAATCACTTCTACTTCAGCTGTCTCTTTTTCCACATTTGGTGTGGTGACAAGAAATAAAAATGGAACTTTCAAAAAAAAAAAAAAAGGACTGACTGATTTCTAAAATAAAATCATATATTTATACTTTTTATACTTTCCCCCCACATGATTTATATTGCCTGTTTTTCTCATCCCTTTTGGGCATAGCTTGCCAGGTTTAGATTTAGATTTAGATTTAGATTTAGATTTAGATTTAGATTTAGA
>NC_031774.1:2809916-2826379 GCF_001522545.3 Parus major | reverse complement strand
TTTAGATTTAGATTTAGATTTAGATTTAGATTTAGATTTAGATTTAGAGCAGCTTCTAATTTTTGGCCACTAACCTCTTTCAACTTAACAGCCCTTTACCTTTAATTTCATGCTTTCTCTACTTCCTAAACAATCATTTGTGAATATAAAAAATCAAGATATTAAAGAGGCACACCTTCAGGAAGAGGCTGGTTCTCCTTTCAGTTCATGTTCCCTGCTAAACATTTTGAACATCCACATGAAAATCCTGATTTTACAGGTTTTCCTAGAGGTAACAAACAACAACTTCAACTTCATTTGGGATATAATTCCTTTTACAAGACACTGAAAACCACTACTTCAATTTCCCTATAAATTTATCTTCTATTTGTAGATACAGTACAATATATCTACAATATGCATCCAATTCATATTGGAGCCTTACATGGTAATATTTTAAGGCTTTACACCCAGGCTTCCCTGGAGTCAAAATCCAAGTTCTCAGGTATTTCACTGACTACCTTTGGTGTTTTGTTATCCACAGCTGATTGCTTTTTTTTTTTCCAAATGTATTAAAGCAGCACCTCAGTCCCAGAATGTGTCATCTCTGTTGCCTGAGGAAAATTGGTGCCTCTCCAGAGCCTCCCCAGAGAAGACTGACAGAAGTACAGTCTGTGAGGTCTTCAGCAATATTCTTTAATTACCTCTCACATTTGTTTTCTGGTAACCTCCTTGTCACAAGATAATCTTTATTTTTCTCCTCTGAAGAGTTCCTTGTCTGTTTGCACACTTTGACCTCCTGTTTTCCACATCTGCCCTTATCAGTCAGAATCTGGACTCTTTATTGGCTTCACAGTCTGCCCAAAGTACTTTTGTTATTTAACCACGAGAAAGTTTTGGTTTGTTTGGTTTTGTTTGGTTTTTGTGTTTCATGTGCCCAAATACATTTGAGGACCAGTTAGTGGCTAAACACTTGTGTTGATAACTCTGCTTTAAATCCATCCATCTTAATCCATCTTCTCTGATTTTTGTTCATCTTTCCCATTCTTTGTCTCTTTCTTTCTGATGTTTGCAGCTTATTTTTAGACTGGAATTTCTGCTTCACACCCAAAAAATAAAAATTTTGACCTATTTTTGCCTGCCCCAATACTCTCTTTGTTCTCACACCAATTACTCCCCTCCTGTTTTCTGAAGATACTCAACATCCAGCATACACTGTGTAGTTCAAACACTTCCACACCTGCTGTCTTAGACATTCAAGTTTCACATCCACAGATAACAAATTTTTTAAAGGGAGATTAACAGCTAATAACAAACTCTGAGGAATGGACCAGCCCCAGCCTTTGACATCTCCCCCTCCATAGTAATGAAATCTTTAAAATGATGCTGGCCTCACACATTTGGGGTAACAAATGAGACAAAGATAACGTTGTGCATGGTTGGATTTCTGAGTAAAAAATAAAGTTATGGGATATATTACACAAAGATCAAAACCACTGCAGTTTCCTCATTTATCTTCAAAAACCAGAAATAAATAGTAAGCTCATCCAGGATCCACTCAAGGTGAAGTAAAAATTTCTCTGCTTCTGAAAATAAAGAGCTAATCAAGACTGATATGAATCTATGTGTTTTCCAGAGAATTAGGGAATTCTCAAAATATGTTCCAGCATAATGGATATCCAATTCTCTTCAATGTTCATCACAAACAAAATAAATTATTGTCTCTAGTTACATACAGACAGAAGTGCTGTTGGTCTCCTAAATGTTTTTACCACATAAGATTTATAGGAAGGGTTCATATTAGACTGGGTAAGAGCCCTGGTATTTAAGATATATTTCTAGGTAGAAAGACAGTCCAGAATCTGAAAATTTGATTTGTTTTCAGGCCAAACAGAAACCAGTGGAATTGTTTTAATGCTTTAGTAATTTCCTCTGACATAATTTGATCCATAGGAAGTTTTGCAGAGTAAATTGCATGGAAAGAAGAGTAAATGATCATGTTAATTAAGGGGGATGGGGACCTAGATTATGTTGGCTGTTGTGTATATATCACTGTACATTAGCTCAAGTACCTACAGTTACCAATAGGTGGCAGAACATTAAAAAAATAAAAAAAAATTAAATTCACCTTTAAGTAGAAATTCAAATGTAAGAACCCTTTTTATGTCTATCCCACATCTGCATGGAATTAGATGCAAAGAGAAAAAATATTTGTGAAGGTGACAGATCACTTGCTAGGATTTCCCTTATTTTTTAAATAATCCCAGCAATTTCCCTAGAGCGTGTGAAAGCCTGCAGTGCAAATTATTTGATCCTTGTCACTGTTTATATAATAAGCCATAAATGCCTCTGAACTATTGGAGGGTTTAGCTCACTCTGGGCTCTGAGAACAATGTTATTCTGCCATGTGATCCCAGACAACAGCCTTTCATGCTTCCAGAGCTGAACAAATCTTGTAAACTCTGATGTGTTAACTAAAAAGAATTACTCCAATATAGGATGCTCAGATGACCAGCTGAATTCTCAAAGAAATAGATTCCTAATGTTTCTGAAGAAAGAAAATATGCAGAATTTTAATTTTTTTTATGTTAAATAATTCATAGAAGCATCAGCAAGATAAAATCATGGTAGCCTGATGTTTGAGATACAGATTATCTCATCAGTCAGTGCCTCTTGCCAGGAGATAACTGCTTTAGATAGCATAGCACAGTGGCTCTACAGTTTTCTACTTTTTACATCAACCAAGAGATGAAGAATCTCTTTTTTATTTAAAAAGGAGGAACCTGTAGTTAATGAAACTTAGGTCCATCAGTATTTATGGTTTATTTGTTTCCAAAAAAGTAATTACAATCAGCACATTCTTAATTTCATTAGTGGTAGCTATTAGATTTGGACAAAAGAAACAGAGCCAGATGTACTAATGAGAGAGGTCTAGGATATCTAGTTGCAGGTAAAATTGCTAATGCAACATTTTTAGCGCTAAAATGCATTTATTAAAGTTCTTTTCACATCTCCTATCTGTTCCCATCACAGTCAAATGGACAAAAAAAAAAAGAGATTGGGCTAATAGGATTTAACATTCAAATCATCAGGAGCATTACCATCAACTATAAAAGTAAATGAAAATATTTATACCCACAAATGTAGGCTACATTTTCTTTTTTTCCCGAAGAAAAGAAGACTCTTCTGAAATTTCCAGTACTTTGTATTTCTGAGCAGAAATTGACTACGTGTCTGCGTCAGCTGTTGGAAATCAAAATGCAGATCCATAAACTATGACTGGAATGAGAACTGCTCCCAACATAATTCTTAGTACTGCGTGCACTTTGTGTCCAGGATATGAATGAGACTTTATATGCACTTAGAGCTAATTTGAAGAACTTCTACTTTAAGGTATATTGGGCCAAATAGATGTTCCCCAGGAGAGCTCAGATTCAAGTATTTCAAACATTTGTAATGTGCACATCCAGTTACATCCACAGAAACTTCCCATTGCCACAGCTCAAACCCCACTGTCCTTACCACAGGCCTCCTCACAGCGGGACAAAAAATGGCTTTATTGCATCAGTGTATTATAAATCTTATGGGTTGTGAGTTCTTATCAATCTTATGGATCAGCTGCAAATGGAAAGATATGATACACCCAGCCATGCCAGAGGAAGTAAAAGAAAAAATGGAATGTTACAGAGTTTAAAATATTTATTTTCATTCTCAAAAGAGTCGAAGAAACCCCTGTTTTTTCTATCTGCTTCCATTTCTAATGGGAGACTATTTCTATTTCCTACCTAATTGCTTAACAGCTAATCTAAGAAAATGATAAATGGTGAAGGAAAAATATATTTCACTCTGCTTGTAAAGTTGGGGTTCCCTGATGGTAGTTTTTGTGTTTTGTTTGTTTGGGTTTTTTTGTTTGGTTTTTTTTTTTGCTCGGTTTCTTTTTTGTTCTGTTTTAATTAAAATAATAAAAAAAATTAATAAAAAGAGAATTTTCTCCCCACAACTGTTGCTGCTGTTACTCACAAAAAATAAAATAATTAGGATAATTCATACCATCATGTCTAGAATGAAATAATGCCAGAAGATTTTTCCCTGCATGGCTTCATGCTCGTTCAAAGATCTAAAGCCAGGCAGTCAGGACTAAATAACCCCTTAGAAGATGAGGGGATGATATATATTCATACATCATCCAAAAGCCTCCAGTAAGCATGGAAAGAAGGAAGATAAAAAGAGCACTTGTAAGCTCCAAAAATCTTTTTGTAAAGCCAAGCAAGAGAGGTTTAATGATGTAGAAGTAGAGCATTGTCACCCTCCACCCAAGCATGAGCACTCAGGCAGAGACCACCCTTCTCCTTCTCTCCTCCACCAGAGGATGCCAAGGGGTGAGTCTTGGCATCTCTGAGTCCAGAATTTTGGGATTCATCTTTGATTTATGTGGCTTGAGTACAAAACTGAGGCAAAAATTGGTGGTGAACCTCTGTTGGTGTCCTGTACCCAGGTTTCCTTTCCCCCTCTGAGTTGTTTAGCTATGAACAGTAACAGTGTGGATTTGGGGTGAACAGATGTAGGTGAACAATGTTAATACAGGAAACACACAGAAAATGGAAGGGTGGGTGATATTCTGTTAGTCTGATTCTGATATTCTTATTTCTCAGTTTTTTCTCTTAAGGTCAGCAGGTTAATGCAGTTCTCATTTCTGAATGAGTATGTCAATAACTTACTCCAGGATCTAAAGTTTCCCCCCACCCATAATTTTCCAAGCCATTAAGAGTTATTGGGCTACATTTAATTTCTTTGGGTATGCTCAATTGTTTAATCTGATTTACCAGATTGGGGCATTAGACATTTATTCTTCATTATTGTCTGGTTAAAGCAGTCTGGAAGTTGCTCTCCACTGGGGGGGAAGCAGCAATCTGCTGCTCTAGTAATAGTAATATTCCCAGGCAGACACAGAGAAAGTGCAGATGGAAAAGAGAGTTCTGAGGGGAATGAGAAATGAAGGGTGCCACAAGTCAGACAATAATGGCTCTCCACATGCTTACAATATTAAATTTCAGGAACAAAACGCTATCATTTTGAGATGTTGTTTTAACAGACTAATCTTTAAATGTAAGAAAATGGTGCAGTGTAGGTTTTAGCCACATTAGCAGGCAGTTTGATTTCAGCACTGTATCATTTTATAGAATAAGGTTAAAGCTGCCACAAGTGACAACAAGAGGCTGTAAATAGCTAATAGGTGTGCTTGATAAAACAACAGCATACCTGCAGGAAGGACATTAATACACTGCTAGTAACATTTTTTTCCAAGTGTCTACAGTTCTCCCCCCCAGCTCCTGATGTTCTCATCTAATTTCCAAGTCATGCTTCTGAGGCCTTAGCATCCTTTTGCAAATGTCAATGTCAGATTTTCTGTCTGCAGAGGAGAAAGGCACTAAATTTGAGTGAAAATGTGTTTGGATAGTACCAGTGAAGCATGGACTTTACCTGTCATAGCAAATAAAAATAATAATGTTAATTTATAAAATCAAAAATGTTAATTTACGTTACCTGTAGCACCAAATATCCAAGTTTACATGTATCTTATAACACCTAGGAGACTTTTTACATCTTTTTAGAAAAATTTGTGCAAATCCCAAGGCAAAAGGAAGTATAAAGGCAAGAGCTCTCAAACCAGGATTTTTAAAATGGGGTTCACCAGACTGACCATTATTATGTGGGTTTGGCACATTCATCCTCTTGTGTAAAAAAAAAAAAAACAAATAAAAAATTCCAAAATTCATATCACCAACTGAAATTATTGTGCCAGGAGAGGTTTTTATCTTATGTGGAGCTGTGAAAAAGACACTCATAGCATGTAGGTAGTTAGAGCAGGAAGGCAATAACAAAGTGTATCTTCACCTCTATTTAATCACAACATTAAGCAGCCAAGTCTGCTCAGAGGATAATTTTCCTTATATTAGTCAAAAGCAATAAACAGTAACAAGCATTTAGTTTCTTTACAAGGCATAGACAATCTCTGAGCCAGCCTCTGCCTCTGTTTCTGCAAGCTCACTCAACAGTGTCCCAGCAAGATAATAAAAATAAACATTTTAGGGGTAAATTCCTGCAGGTAAATTAATTTCCCAATAAATCACAGCTAGTGTACCCAGATGTTATTTCACTTTATCACTGATCAGCACAAAGATGTTTTCTGCAATGCCTTCTTCCATTTTTCCTGCTCAAATTCCAAATGATCTTTTCTTGTCATCCTCCACTTCCATTTGACTTAGCACTAAGTATTTAAATTTAAGGGAAAAAATGGTAAAATTCTCTAGAATTGAATTGGACTTTCCCTCTTGGGAATTATACCCTCATTGGGTTGGACAAAGCAATAGCTCCAGGCTTTTTGGCTTGATTTGGTGTTTGGGTTTGGGGTTTTATAATTACACTTCTTCTTTTTATGATTTCTACAGTTTGCTTTGGAGTTTGGCCGTTTGATTCAAAGAGCAAAGCTGAGGAGAAGGGTTTCTTTCTTGCTGTTCTGGCACAATAGAAAGACAAATATTTCCTTTAGCTATCACCATCATGTTGGGGGTTCTCCATGGATGGATTAGAAGGTTGGGACACAAGATTAAGACATTTCACCCCTTCCTTTTAGGAAGGTCATTATGTTTTCTAAAGGCAGTTTATTTCACCTGCCACTTACAGGAAAGATGAATAATCTCACATCTACAGAGCAAGAAACAAACCCAACCCAAAGCCATAGCCACATTTTCAGGATTTAACAATTTTGAATGTTTAAGTCAATTTTTTTTTTGTCAGTTAAATTAACAACATCCAAACCAAAATAATTTATGCCTAGGTCTTATAAGGTATTTGAGCAATCAAGAAAATTAATCATGTTGTATGTTGAACTGTCAATTTAATCTGCAAGTAGGCTAAAGAATAACTAAAAGGGAAGTCATCAAATACTATTTTTTCATGCTGCATAAATGTCCTTTCCACAAAATCACAACCCTCTCTACAAAGTTGTTTAGCAGGTAAAATTTATTATTTATATTTTATTATATTACCAGCTCATATACATTAAATAATATATTTAATATATTTATTATATTACCAGCTTCAACCAAGCCAAACTTTTACTGTGCAGGGCACTGCACAAATATATATAAATGACATTTCCTGGAGCTATGTGTGACAGAGACCACCAGCCACAGGGTACATATGGAAGTGGAATTACATCCTACTGAAAGCACAGGGGCTGTGTCATCCATTTCAGCAGAGGTGGAATTCCACTCACATAAATTCAGCCACAAGAAATTAGCAGAATTATTTCCTTGAGGTGAGACAGGAGGAGTCTCAAAGTGCAGTGTGAAGCATTTTGTTTTCACTGCTTAAGCGGAATTCAGTGAACTATGGATCAGACCAAATATTTAGTTTTATATATTCCCATTTATTAATCAAAGCCTGGGATTATCCATGTAGTATAATTTTCCACTCAGAAACACAGGACTGCATTACACCACTTAATAATTGAACATTTTGTGTGTTCACCTTCATTCCACACATATAAACAAAAATATACAAAATGCAGTTAATAAATAATAAAAAAAAATTGATTATGAATATATTTATTTGGTGTGTGATGCTTGCCAGTGAATATATTCATGTTGCCCCTTTGGCATGGTTTAGAAATTCTGACCATTTGTTTTTGCATGTAATAAGTGTTTTACACATTGTATACTGTGAAACAATCCAATAAACCTCTTAGTCTAATACAACACAAGACTAATAAATAATTTTCTATGCTTATACTTAAAATAGAATAAAATATATTATTATATAGGGGTTTTTTGGGGGGTGTTATATTATTTTTTATACATTGAGAGTATAATTTGTATTTTTTTTTGCTATTAAGACTGCATTCCAACCCTGAACCTTTGTTTCAATATTCAGAATTCCAGTGCAGCAGCTTACCTGCAGTTCTGCAGCACCTGGAAGATGTGCTATGTAGGACACCCATAAACTCTACATAATGATTATATGAAGTTATTAAAATGATTAGTGCACATGACAGAAAAAGTCAGGCTGCACAAAGAAGATCCCAAACCCAGAACTTAAAATACTTTTTAAGCTTTTTGTTGTGGTGTAACGGTATGAAAAGGTGAGATTTATTTTTGGTTAGTTTGTTTTGTGCTGCTATGAAAAAGAAACTTGTTGCCTTTACAAAGCTACATTAAACCAAACAGACAAATAAAAAATAAATAGAAGCCAGCTGGACTGACTAATTTGCCTTTGCAGGGTGATTGTATTTTAAATGAGGCCATCACAGGATGACCATAAAAATACAGATTGCAGCACACACTGTTAGCTCTCCACACCTCTCAGGGGTGCTTGGAAAAGCCCAGCCTGTGTTCTCAGTGCATGAAGGCACACATGGGCTGAAGATCTGAGGTTGGGATCTCTGCCAGGGCATCTTCCTAGAAAATCAGGCCTGCAGCAGGAAGATGTTTGTGCATCACTCCAAAAATCCAAAAAAGCCCCCATGTAGGGGGTTTGTGGCTGGTTGATCACTTTTTACACCCAGGGCTGAGATGAATAATCCTGACAGGAGGAATATTGCCAGGGTCCCACCTTGAGACATCACTAAAGTTCCACCTGAAATTCACATGCAGTTGTCATGGGGCGGGGAAAGTCTTGTGCTATGAATATTTCATTATCAAAGTCAGAAAGCATTTCCCCCTCAAGCAGATTTTGTTACTTAGCACTTTTCATCTCTAGCCTTTGCAGCAAAATCCCAGGTTGAATTACATGCTCCCTGAAATATGTTGAAGGAATTCCCCCCTGCTCACCGCAAGTTCATTTTCTGTGGTAGAGTATGGAAAGAAAGACAGAGAAAGAAATATCAAAGACAATTAGAAGGGGAAAAATGAATAAAATATCACTAAGAAAATTCCTGCTGTGGTGCAACAGGGAAATCAAGGAGAAAATCAGTACCTCAAAGAGCTGTTTTTCAGCATAGATTCTTCCTCATGAAGAAAATATATAGCCAGCAACCCATGGATTAGAAGCAAATAATCTTGAATACAACATGTAAATATAAAAATAATGCTTATTTCACTATTCATACCTAAGAATTCAAAACACTTTCTTACATTTTTTCTCTCTGTTCTACTTTCACAAATGCAATGTGTGATATTAAAATTGTCTGTGGACCATTGCCAGAAAATGGACTGAAAAAAGTATTTGGGCAGTTGTACACTCACCTACCTATTTTACAAACAATTGTATGAGCACTGCCAAAACTTTTTACATTGTGAAAAATTTTACAGGGGGATTTTAAATGAACCTAGCATAAATTTTCCATATAGTTTACTCTTTGGAATAGTCTTAGATACAGTAGATTTGCTCCAACCACTAAAGGGTAAAAGTTTTTTCACTTAGACATCAAAACTATGAATAACTCAATCAAAATTATTTTATTTTTCCACTGGACAAAGGCTTTTTCAATAATCACAAGCCAATACTTTTTTAAAAGTTTCATTTGGCTTCTTGTATGTAGGCTTATGAAAATGTTTGAACAAGTTTGAAATGTAAAGTTACTGTATGAGATGCAGAGGGGACAATCCTAATTATATAGGGTTTTATAAATATTTTAATAATTTATGATTAATTAATTAATTAAATTTATAATAAAATTTTAAAATTATAAATTATAAGGTTTTTTTATCTAGAAGTTATGTACTCTGAGATAAAACTTACAGTGCATAAGTAATGTAATCATCTATTGTTTTGTAATTATCTGTTTGTTTTTTAATCTACAGTTCAGTAATCATTATTTAGGTTTTGTTTTGGGGGTTTTTTAATTTATTTATAAACCCTTTCAAGACCTAAACGTTATCAGTAGGGTCAAACTGAGCAGAGAAGTTGCACTTGAAAAAATAAAAATGAGGGTGGCTATTACCACAAAAGAAATTTCAAGGAATAAAAAAAAAAAAAACATTCAGGAGGTGTAGCCTCCTCTGGAAATGTCCCCCATAGATTTCTGTATGCAGCACACATGGGAGAAATGGGAATTAACAGGGATTCCTCCTCTAATTTGCAAGTCATCATCAGGCTATGGGGAGCTGCCAGTTTTTGGAACATCCCTGGTATAATTACATTAACCTCATCTGGTGAAATTTGAATGTAAATTACTTCTTCACTTAATAAGAGGATTTAATTGAAGTCATTTGCAGTCATTGTGACAGATTTCTTAGGGAAGGTTTGCTATTATATACATTTTAAATGGTTCTTGGGTTTAAAAAAAAAAGTCTGTTGAAAAGGAATTTTACATCTCAGTGATTTTTAAGAATGAACTTCAAAGAAAGCAGGAAATATAAGTATTCTTGTCCTCACTGCAGCTATAAATGTCTGGGATCTTTAGTCATGGTAAATGAGAACAGGCACAGGGATTTATGAATTAAAGTATCAGCCAGGCAATTAGCTGTAGAAATAACATCATTCCCCTCAGGATGGAGTCATTTCTTCCCAGTTACAGCAGCTCAAATGTCAAATATGTAGTAAATGTTGTGAATGAGAAAATCCCAACACCTTTTTGCCTTATTTTAAACAAAAACTGCTGGGTGTTTGGTTTTGATTTTGTGGGGGTTTTTTAAGTAATTGTGTTTTTTGATCACCCAGCCCAATTTTCTGCCTCCTCTGACATTGTCAGGGGAGGGGATCAAAGCACTTTTCAAAATGGGTAAAGAACACTAAAATGATTGGCTACTAATTTTCTTCTGCCATCACTGAATTTTTAGATGCCTTTTATAACACTTTATTACTGAATACATTTAGTGATATTTATTTCCCCTTAATAAGCCCCGAGATGATGAAAGACAAGAGAGAAAACAATAACAGAATTTTCTCTAGCTCAATACTTTTAGCCTTACTGAAAATATGACATCTTTTATATGAATTTATTTTTATTTATATCAATTGTATTTATTTCTGAACTGAAAAAAAATGTTAATAACTTCTTTCACAGATTATTTTTATCAAAGAACTTTCTTTTTTGCCAGAAGATACTTAAAAGTTCTTTATATAGAATTTTCCACCCTTGTTTTGTGAAATATTGCAAAAAAAAGGAAGACATGTAAGAAGCAATTTCTTATTAAACTGAATACTTAGCAGTTGGTCACAAGAACCTCCTGGCAGCTCAGGGAAGGCTTATGAGTTCAATTTTTTATTCCATATCTCCACTCTTTTCCTCCCCAGTCTTTATCAGTTGGTTTAATAAAACATATGAATTATATCCTGTGATCCTTATGTCTCGTGTACCTTTAGACTATCAAAGCTAAATCATTACTACTCATTTAAAAAATGCAATTTTTAAAAATGCTTTAACAATTCCAAAATGCTTTTTTATTGCAAAAGGAAACATGCTGAATGGAAAAAAAAAAATGCTCTGGTGAAAAGATTGGTGATGTTATCACCAAAATCTTTCAGAAGAAAAAAAAAAAAAAAAATCATATTTAATTAGAAAACATCCAAAGTATAACCAGCTTGCTCAAAAACACCAACACAAAGATTATAAGCTATAACTGGAATCTGACACTAGATGATTTTCAGCTAGAAATAAGATGCAAATGTTTAACAGTAAGAGTAATTAACCATTGGAATAAGTGATATTAAAACGAAGACAGGATGTTTCCTAAGAGGTATCATTTACTTTAGCCATATTTATGGAACTGGAAGCAGGAATTAATTCAGGGAAGTGCATCCATTAGATGCCACGGATGAGTCAGCAACATCTCAGAAACAGCAGCATCAATCTTCCCATGAAACTATCATGTAGCACTTTGTCTGTTACAAGCAGATCATTGACCACAGGCATTAATATCTGCCTTGCTCTGTTGTAAAATGTCATGAAAGCAAGCTGATAATAACCTAAGAAATTCAGATGGACTCTGAATCAGACCATCTTCACCATAATTTCTCCTAGCTAGGAACATTAATGAAAAACAGGTTCTTGTTAGGCTTGTTAGCATCAGGTGATTAACAAATTTCTCTTATTTAAGAGTACCTGGCTGCCCCAGTATGAGGCATTAGTAATGCCATAGCAAAAAAACCCCAAACCAAACAAACTAGGAAAACAAATTAAAAAAGGAGAAATGGAGAAAAATCAATCCTCCTCACATCCTGTTACAGTGCCACAAGCATAGACCAAAATTGTAGGCCAGTACTATTTCATATGATACTTTTGGGAACCATTAATGTTGGTTTTATTTTCCCTTCATGTACCAGATCTAAGTCTGGAGGGCAGCAGCAAGGAGTTTTCTGGGTGGTCAGCTGTGGGATAAGCCATTATTTTCCTTCTGAGCTCTCTAAATTCAGCCCATCAGATGTTTGAGGCCAACCAAAATACTGCAAGTCTTTATTGCTGCACAATGACAGGTTTTTAAAAACAAAAGATAGAGCATTGCAGATGCAACTAGTGAGAGTTTTTTCATTTGCAAATAGAAACACACACCTCTGTTATTCATCCTCCCTGTCTCTCCTGGAGGTTTCCCATGGCATATTGCATTGTCTCATTTACTGCAAAGAAGTCACAAACATCTTCAAAGAACAGCCATACAGCAAATGATAGAATAAATTAGTGTGCTAATTTCAGTGCCACCAGATTCCTTTAAAATAACACTTCTGCTCAGAGTAAGACCTTCCTACCTCAGTCACAGAAGCCTGATTCCATGGATGAGCTTAAATAAGTTATCTTATTGTAAGTCAGGATGAGGAAGTTTTGTTGAAATGGAATTTGTTGGAACTACTAGTCAACAAAATCTTGCAAAGCATATGAGTAATGGCTTTAATTTGTTCCCCCAATGTGAACTTCTACATATCTGTGCAGAAACACAGGATGAATCAAATGCCAGTCAAAACAAATAATATAAAACAAGCTGTGCCCCTTTTCTCTTTGTCCAAGACCAGTGGCTCCCCTGTAAAATGAAAATTTAATGATGAAAACATGATGCAAGCTGGTATTCTCAACCCTGAAGCCAAGAGATCAGCTGAGCAAGGAGCTGTCCTTTCATTTCCCATCAGTGGAAATCATCCTGCAGGACATGTCACTGCTTCTGCTGGCCACTCTCATGGGGGTCTGTAAAGCAAGGCTCCATTTTCTGCAAATGAGAAGCTGTGAAATCACCCAACTAATTACCATTATTTTTATTTTTTGACAATGTAAAAGGCATTTGAATACAAAAAGTCTGAAGAAGTATCTTGAAATTCCCTGTGTTCACTGCAGAGGGTTTATTTTATATTCATGTACATCATCAATGTTGTTAATTTGGAAATAAAACGACTTTAAGACTTTAGCAGCAATATTGATGCTTCCTTTTTTTTTCTTTTTATAATCAGACAACTGAATTCCAGCTACAGCAATATGTGCAACTAAACAAGATTAAGTTTGTAATTTTTGAAATTATTGGTAAGTCTGAGCTGCCTTTAGTGTGATACTTACAACTCTTATTCACATTAATTCATTACCTATAGTGGAGGAAAAACAGAAACAGGAACAAATAGTAGATTTTTATTCTTCTTTTTTTTTTTTTCCCAAACAAGACTTTATCATGACAGTCACTTCATTTTAACATCATCTTCTGACGTGAGATCATTGTGCTGAACATTACAGAGAAGTGCCTTGTGAAGGAGCAATTACCCTGACTAAATGGATTTCTAAGCAGATTCAAAGGGAAAGATATCAACAAGCAACAAAATGTACATTAGTGAAATAAAGCTAAATCAAATAAGGATTTGAAGATGCTAAGTGATCCTCAAATAGTGCAGTATTCCAACTGCTTAATTTAAAAATGGTTTTCATGTCCAAGACGCTGTGTTACATCGTGGTAGAGCCATAGGATGTTCAAAATTGGCTGATGGAGTTTCTGTATGCCCGGCTTCTCCAGCTGTAACATAAATAATCAAAGGAGAGGCCATTGTAACAGCAAAATAATTTGAGTTATGGCCCATGAGCTATCACCCTGAGGATAAATTTAGAGGGACGTGGGGACCTTGTCTCAGAGCACCCCTTGGATGTGGCTGTCCATGGACCTGGCTCCACAGGGACTCGGTTGTGATGCCGCGTGGAGCAGCAGGGACCAAACCTCAGTGGGCTTCAGCAAACAAGATCTGTGATGGGATGTGAGACCCACTGAGTTTTCTACTATCAAATAGCAATTTGGGTTGGAAGGGACCTTAAAGACCATCTAATTCCAGCACCCCTGCAAGGACACCTTTCACAGGACCAGAGTCCCATCCAGCCTGGCCTTGAACGCCTCAGGGATGGGGCCTCCACAGCTCCTCTGGACAGCCTGTTCCAGCATCTCACCTCCCTCACAGTAAAGAATTTCTTCTTAATATCTATCCTAAAAGCTACCCTCTGTCATTTCAAAAACATTCCCTCTTGCCCCTGTAAGCAGATCCTCTCCCAGTTTTTGTAGGCCCAATTTGGGTACTGAAAGACCACAGTAAGGTCACCCCAACCTCCTCTTCTTCAGCTGATGCTTTGTTCTTTCTCCTGATGAAATGAAATTAAATGCTCAACACTAACAGCTTTAATGAAATGTGCAAGTTTCAAAGCTTTGAAGCTTGATTGAATGTACTGTAATATTTAGCAAGTACTTGTAAAAGTGTCATATTGCTGAAGAAAGGCCTGCAAAGTTTCTTTCAGGTGTTACCACTGCACAGGCCACTTCACTTGTTTCCCTATAAATTTGTCATTTTATTCATGGGGAAGATGTTACTTTTGACAGTATCATATTTCTCAATATATATAAATATATTTATATAAAAAAATATATCTATATATCTATATCTATATATCTATATCTATATATCTTAACATACTACATTAACATTATATATCAACATAACATTTATTACTTTAAAGAGGAAAATAATTCCTTGGTAGGAGATTTTATATCCATTTTATGAATTTTTACCAGAGTAGCCCAGGGTGGGCAATCAAATTGTATGGATCATAGATTCAACACCAAATCCCTCTTTCCTCCATCATTTGAGAAGCCCCACTGTCCAAAATGAGACAAACTTGGGCTCTAAACATACCAGCTGAGGTGGATGAGGGAATTGTGCTTTTGCAGGTTAGTAGCTGAAATGTTGAGTGGATAAAATGCTGATATTAAAGCTAATTTAAGGAGTTTTGTACCTCCCTGCTTCTCTCAGGCCTGACATCCCCCAAAACAGAAAGAGAGAGATGCAGTCTCCATTTTAGTGAAAAGGAGGACTTGGTGGCTGGCCTGAGAAAGATTTGCATAGAATTTGGGTCTAATAAGATAGAGCATTATTATATGCACCTTATAGAGCAGAGGATTTAGAGTTTGGGACAGCAGCCTGCTCAGTTTTATAATTCCTTTTCTTCTGAGGCTTTGGGCCATCTAGCACATAGTCTAGTCTATAAACAAAGTGTAGTCACATCAGGCTTGTGCCTAGAGCTGCCTCCCAAAACAGAATGTCCAGGTGACAAATAAGGAATTGGGAATTTAAGCTCCAAGACCAAGTGATGAATAACACTGATTTATCTGATCTTGCTTTGACTCACCAGTTACTGTAAGAGAGGGAGACTACTGGCTCCACAGCCAACTCTGTCAAGAGATATTTTTTGTTGGAGTTTTTCTTGAAAGACTGTTGGATTTCACTGAGGTTGCAAAAAATTGTCAGACCACACAACATCTGTGTGACCTTGGTCCAGGTTTAGCAGAGAAGAAAATGTTGAGAGCCTTTCCATAGCCACTGATTTCACTGCACATTTGGAATGAAAGTTCATGCTGAACTCTGAAGGATAGGCAAGAAATTCTCAAACTGGAGTAACACAAGATATTTATGCAGCTGACTTAAAGCAGGGTTAGGCTTTTACATGTGCTGTTAATTTACCCAAAACAGCTGTTCTATAGTCATACTCAGGAAGCATTAATATGCATTTATAATATTAGGCTTTGGAATACATTGAAAAACCTCAGAAACAAACACTCAAAACACCAATTATTCAATCACTATGAAAACTTACAAGAGAGAACAATTTGTTTGACACGCCAGCTCAAGGCTTCTGTGTGCTTGACTATGTTGATCCTTGAGAAATTACATACATTAGAGGTTTGAATCTAGATTAGCTAGAAATTAGAAAGCATTGCTTGAAAATGAATTTCAGACCACAAAAGGCTGAGCAATGTTGTCAGGCATCCTTGAATTTGACAACAGATGCACAGAGGGCAGGAACAATACACACTTTTTTTTCCTGGGGGGAAGTTCTCCAGGGGAGTTCTCTAAGAAAGTGTTACAGAAAGTACAATAGTGACAAAGTAGTGACAAAGTATTGTCTTGTTATCAGTGTGAAAGCCAGAAGAGAATTAATTAGTCTGTTCTCATTGTTATTTATGTCACTGTGGCTTATAGACTTTCTTATTGATGCACATTCACAGTGTCTATGGCACTGCACAGACACAATGTTG